>NW_017537412.1:510979-589086 GCF_001853355.1 Bactrocera latifrons | reverse complement strand
AAAAAACAAATTTTTATGTTTCCTCGAAGAAATAAAAAGAACAAGTATTAAATGAAACACCTTATTCAATATGCATATATTAATAATTGCGCAGACCGACGGTTGGACGAATGAAATAACTATCAGACATCCGAAAATTATTTCGCCTCGTCAGTATGACAGTATTAATGCGCTATAAATATAGATATTGTTACCTAAATGCAAAGCAAGCTATCGTCAAAAAAAAAATCGAAAATCGCTATCAATAATAACCGATATAAAACCATTTTATAGCAAACACTCAAATTTTGTTTCAATTTCTTTTATATTGTTTTTCTTCGCCCTGTAAACGCATGAAAAGTGACATAAGTGAAGTTAGATTATTTTGCATTTTAGGTGACGATATATAATCTTAAAAAATTCGCGCTTATTTTAATCGTTATGTGAACAAAGTCAGTTATTTTTTATTGAGCCATGACTTAACTTATAAATACTAATACAGAATATATTATTAATTGATATCTTAACTTTTCTCTTTATAGGTAAGTGTGGCACATTTCAATTATTCGCATTTAAGAAAGTTAATCCACTGGAAATACGTATGTATGAATATTATTATGAATTTAGCTTTAAATACTAGTAAGATAAATTAAACGGTTGCTTACGTAACCAGTCTTTAAACTCAATGTAGTGAAACAAATATGCAATAATCACTTCTTCACCTTTTTTACAGAGAGCGGTATTACTCAATTTTTCTCATACAATCCAAATTCATGTTGATTAGGCTAAAATAAATATATCACTTGTTAGAATCTTAATTTCAATAAAATTCTTATTTACCTAAAACATAGAGACGAAAGTTTGACATTCCTTTGTACAGGAAGGTTTAACATTATTTTAAATATATAAAACATTCTTAAATCAGGCATGGATAGAGTACGAAAAGTTTTTAAATAGCATTAAAAGTCATCGATAAACTCTGAAGTGTTCCATCTTCAGTACATACCTATACTAAAATAATGTTTCTCTCATATTTCCAACCCTAGGCGCTGATTCTAATCTACTATATTTAGTTCTCAATTACCGCAGCATTATCTTCTGGGTTGTCTCGATTTTGTGATACCTCGAAAAAGTTGTCGCTACTTTTAGTAAAATCACGTTTTTAGATCGTTCGTAATAGAAGTCGGCCCTTAGCAAAGTTATACATAAGATAAAATAAGGTAATTAGACGAAGATTGCACCGCGACCTCAAGTCTATTGTGCTCTCTCCTAATTCACAAAGACTCTCTTCTTCTCAGCATATTGATAAAGTCCAATACACTACTAGGTGCTAGTACGCCATGTAATCCGTCTGCAGAATGCTACGCAGTCAGTTGGCAGGTGTTCTGAAGTTTCAACCACCCTATCGCAGAACCGGCAATTTGGCCATAAAATTTAGGCCCATGTTATAGTTATTAGTACTTCTTCAGGTTGCAGTGGCCAGTGTGGAAAGCGAGAAGTAGCCTGAGTTTATCCCTAGGTAGATTGATTATATAATATATTTCAACTTGCTGAGGTTATAACCCTCCACTAGTAACTTGGCATGGCGAATGCCTTAGATTTATTGTCAATACTTCTCTCTGCCTACTCTTCCTTCAGCCGTTGTCTACACTCCTGCATCAGTAGCGATTTGATCCTGTGTGCCGATTATCTGTCGTTAAGTATGATTATATGTTCTTTGTGATAGTTGCTTTGCAGGTCTATCTCTACGCACCAAGTTATTGCAAGGACTTCTGTTTGAAAAACGCTCGGAAAACTTCCCATAGGTATGGAAGGTTTGGAACTTGGTCCTGCGTTTGTAGTCCCACGATTTACCAGCTAGTCGATTTCACACCATTAGTTCTTTTGGTCAACATGCTGCTTCCAGGGTAGAGTGGAATCCAGCGTTAGACGAAGATACTTGACTTTTGATCATCTCTACCTACAGGGTGATGGTCGTCTTGGGGGGGTTGATGTTTAGCTCAACTCCACTCTACCATTTTTTTAGCCACGTTAAGCCCCCTGGTATTAAGTCGCAGAGAGTGTCCTCTAATTCGCCTCTAGCTATAATGACAATATCATCAGTACATACTTGACAGCGGATCCCATAGTCAGTTAGCAAAACTAGTAGGCTGTCCACGAAAATGCTCCATAACAATGGGAGTGGCCCTCAACCTCCTGGCATCCCCTACTGCGGTTTTGTTTAGTATAGTACACAGTACGGTCTCTATCCATAATCACCTACTATAGTATACGCGGCATATAATAACTACTAATGTCTTAATCACTATATTTGCAAGCAACAAATTTGCATAGATAACGAAGTCTTAGGCTAGACTCCATACAAATTAAGCTAATAGCTTCTTAATGACATCGCCTTTTCGAATTTCACTCACTCACGCAGCATAAGAGATACGCCACCCGGCTGTTATATATAAAACAGCAAACGCGACATTGAGTAGTGAAAACATTTCGCGCTGTTCACTTCGACTGTTGCAAGTAAAAATCATGAATTGTCGCATTTTCTACGGCAAGCTGCTAGTCGTCTTAGCTCTCTTGGTTGCCAAAACCGTACAGAGTGACGATGTCGCCGCGGCCAAACGGACGACTCTCGAACTAGTGCCCACGCCACGCATACTCAGTGGTTCAGATGCGCTGCCGGGTCAATTTCCTTACGTTGTATCGGTGCGCGTAGGTGGACAACACATCTGCGGTGGCACTATAATTTCGCAGAAAAGTGTTCTAACGGCAGCACACTGCGTTTACAGGTAAAATACTCTTCAAATATAACATTTTGTGGATATTTACTATATGTCAATCTATTCAGCCTACTACCACACTTCCTAACAGTGCAGGCCGGTTCGGTGAATCGCACTGGTGGCGGCGTTGTTGTCAATGTTACACAAGTGCTTTCACATCCCAATTTCTTGGATTACAACAACGACATTGCTATATTGAAACTTGAAACAGCGTTACCATACAGCAATCTCATACAACCAATTCCGGTGGCTACCATTGAAGTGCCCGATGATGTGGGCGTTAATATTGCCGGTTGGGGACGTTCGGGTGAACATAACGTGCAGCCCGAAATCTTAAAGTACAGTCGCGCGCTGCGCACGATAAGTAATGAAGAATGTGCCCGAGACATTGCAACGGTTAGTCCGTCCATACTGTGTTTAGCCAAAAACTCAGGCAATGGCATTTGTGGTGGTGATGCTGGTGGGCCTGCTGTTTACAAGGGTGTACTGGTTGGCATTGCGAGCTATCATCTATCGGTTTGCGGTGCCAATACACCAGATGGTTACACCAAAATGTCCTACTATAAGGATTGGATCGCTGAAAACTCTTGCTCGGGAGTTAAAATGTGAGAAATCCGCTAATTCTATATTAACAAAAGATATGTAAATATAAAAGTGATAGCAATAAAGCAAATTAATATGTATATACTTATATTGCTTATCGTTCGTTACAACTGGAGTTCTACGTCTTCATTCCTCACAATTGAAGACTGTGGTCTTTGCGCCGTGCCAGTTGATTTTGCCATATTAAATTTGAGCAGCCCAGACTTCGACTTCCATTTGGATTTCAGAAAAGCGACATACTCGTAAAGCTATCTAGAGTCTTTGAGAATAAGGTAGATCCAACGCAGTTTTCTTATTACATCTCGGCTTAATCTTGACCTCACTTGAGTGAGTTCGTGGTAGCTATCCAATCGAAAGCAAATCTGGTTGCGAGTTTTGCTATTGGGCGAGGTCTATACGTAGTGAGAGTTTTCATGTTAGAAAAGTTGAAACCGCCATTGATCAGCTGAAGCATCTTGTACGCTTTTGGGCTTTTCTGGCTGCTTCCTTAAGCCTTCCTACATTGGATTGAAGAGACTATAAAAATTGACAGTTGAAATTGTGTGCTGCCACCTGTTTATATTAGATTGTCAAAAAACGCGCTCTCAGCTCCAACTAGGGAAAATACCGCAAGACTTTTTTGACAACCTAATATTTATAATATATTATTAAGCAAGCTAAAGTATTAAAATATAACTCAATTAGAAACATGTTTAAGATGGCTTGATGTTAAAATTATTTTTGGAAAGTGTTACCAGATTTTCAGAATTTTTATAGAATATATAGGGTGATCGAAAAAGTTCTTTCGTCTTTCGAATTGTACCAATGGTCGACCACTTTTTGCCTTTTTTCCGCTGGAGACATTATTGCATCAGTGTAAAACTTTTCTAGTTTCTCGACGAAAGACTGCTACAAGTAATTTTCACAGCTTTCTCTTGAAGCCAACTTTATTCCATTAATGAAGTTCTACATTGAACGAAATAATGGCAGTCCGTTGGTGCATGGTCAGAACTATATGGTGGATGCATCAAAACTTCCCAATCAATCTCTCCCAGTTTTTGCCAAATTTTCAAAGATGTGCGGTCGCCCCGTCCTTTCTGTTGATCACTTCTGGCCTTTTCTTCGATTGCTTGCTTCAATCTAAATCATTCGACCACGTTTGAAACAGCTCTTAGTGGATGATTCCTTTCCAATCCCAGCAAACACTCAGTATAATCATTCGAGGCGGCAATCCTATCTTTGAGACCATTTTTTCAGCTTCACCACGCTTGGTCCATGATCTTTTTGACGCAATATTTTCAAATTTGATCCACTTTTCGTCTGCTCTTAGCATTCGCTTCAGAAATTATTCGATTTCATTTTGCTTCAGCAAAGGATCGCAGATGTTAATTCGGTCCATTACATTTTTCACAGACAATTCATATCGTACTCAAACATCGCGCTTCTTTTTCAAATGATTCAAAATCGAGCGATGTCATTCCTGCGTTATCATAGCTGCTTATGTTACGGTTCTGGTCAATCTTTTCCATAATTTCAGCGAGACTTTCAATGGTAGGTCGACCAGAACGAAGGGCATTTTTCACATCGATTTCCAAAATGGAAGCGAGCGAACCGTTGTTGTGCATCGTCTCCATAAATTTGGTATTGACAATACCATAACAGATTTTAAATAAACCCCCACAATTTAATAACTGCTCATATTTAAAGTCTTATTTATTTATGTACAAATGTCTTCATGTACGTACATATATACCAGGCCACTTTTCCTTAGAAAACTAAAAAAAGCAAGAATCTACTCTGTGGCTATGTGTGCATTCAGGCAAAATGTTCTAAGCGTTTTAACCTTTCGGTCGGCACCTTCATCATCATTAATTTGCAGTGCAGTGGCTGCAGCATAGGGCTCTTAGTCAGGCATTTCAGTTTACATAATAACAAGTTGCAGTGCAGCATTGTAGCTTCTGATGCTTAGTAAATATGTGCATTCATATGTATAAACATATTATATGCATGCATATAAGCACGAGAATACGTCAGTGGATCACTCATACGCACCGGTGTACTGTGCTGCTTCCCCACAGCTTCTCAACGAGGTATTTGTTTTTGTAACTGTGCCCTATGCGCTCACTGTGATTCAGTTTACTCATTTCCAGTAGCGCAGAAGAAACACACAAACATACGAGGAAAAAAAAACAATAACAATGAAAAAAAATCAGTAAAAACTCAAACCATGCGGTGAGAACTAGATGCCGCTTTTCAGAAGCATTCTTGTGTACTTCTCGTTACCCTAAATCTTCGAGCGAACTTTTACAGTGTTTTCCTTACTTTTTAAGTTTCTTCGCAACCACTTTCACGTTGACTTTGACTTTCGCTTTCATTATGCCTTTCACTGCTATTTATTGCGCTTTCAGCGTGCCCTTTTTCGTTTGCCTTTTTACTTTTATACTTTGTGTTATTATTATTTCTTTCAGCTTTTCATGCTACTCGCCCTTCATTGAAAGCTTTTTGCGCTCTCAGCTGGTTACTATGGTGGCAGCTTCCAAACTATTTCATATTCTTTTAGCTACACTCCTTCGGCAAAGCATTGAGCTTGCACAACCAAAAAGCTGTTGTGCAGACTTGCTTCAAATCGATTAGCGCGCCATCTGTGCGTAATTATCCACAGCATCACTTGTTGTGTGTGGATAAAAAGCTGGAGCAAAACATCGCACTGGAGCAGCGCTGAGTTTTAAGTTCCACATTGCTGCTTCCAGAACTTTGACAAATGCAACGATGTAACTGTTAATATTTGACATACAAGTGAATGGTGTGCTCTCTACCGGTACCACTTTCTTTGTTTCTCTTCTTCTGCATAAATTTTCCACTGAATGTAGTACAACCAATCTTTGCGAATTTTATTTATATATATTTTTTATTTTTAAAAATTTTTTTTTAAAAATAGTAAGGCATGCTTCGCACTCCAAAGCAATCCGTTCTGTACTCTCTTTCATATGAAATGATTTCTCACTTTCACACATTTTTGAAGATACATATATCTCAATGCCAATGACAGCTTCGCCTTAACCAAGGAAATGAAAAGTTTGCAATAAATTCATCTGTGAAACGCAAATGTCTACAATATTTCAAAGTGCAGAAACAGCAGTGAAAATAGAATGATTTTATTTTAAAGAATTTGGTCGAAACCGAAAACAAATGAATAGAGATGAAAATACTGTGCATATGTACATATATATAATATGTCCATATGTATCTGCTTGATATACATATATATTGAGTGAAAGGGAATTCGTAAATGAATTATTTCTTTTGAAGACATTGATGAACGACAAATTCTTAAATGTATAGATAACTTTGATTGATTCTTTAAGAGCCCGGATACAAAATCTTATAAATTTGATACAGAGGAGTCCCAATGTAGAAGTTATAAGTGATTTATAAATCATCTGACTCGATGTTGTGCCAGCTCTTTTATATTTCTGAAAGCATTTGATCGATATTTTTCAACATAAAATAATCGATAAATTTTACTTCATCAATTTACAATTTATGCTTAAACAATAACAATATCCAACATATTCGATTATTTTATGATATTTTGGAAAATTTTACTTAATTTAAAAATATTTCATACATACCTCGTTTACTATTTTTGATAACTGTACTTTCCATCCAATAATCAACAATAATTACTACTTTTAGAAAAAGTAAAGTATTATTTTATGTTTGAATCTTATTAATTGCTTTCAAGTTGTCCCAATCTCTATTTTGATTTTGATTTTTGTTTTGGATCATGTGTTATCTATATTTTTCGATAAAAAGTAATCGATGGTTTCATGTATACTCCGTATAATACATATATTTCTCTACAAAATGTATCCTAACACAATCCAATTATTTCGCGATTTTTTATATAAATTTAGCCGATATTTTTCGGCTAAGAATGATCTTTTCTTCATCGATATTTTTCTATCAAAATTCATCGGTAATTTTGCGTTTCAATCGTTATGCTTATATTAAACATTTTTTAGTCTATACTTTTCCGATAAGTACTTTATTTAGTCTCGATGTTTTCTTTTGAATTTTCTATTTTTGATTAATCGATATTTAATATATATTTTCGATAAAAAAATAATTCATAGTTTTATATTTCATCGATGTTAATTTAGCCGCAATGTGATAATAAGAAAAAAGGTATACAAACAATCTGAAAAAAATTAATTTGTATTTTTCTGAAGGAATTTGCTGTGGAAGAAAAAAATGTAATTACAACATTAACTTCTTAACCACATACATATGTATTTCATGGTAAAACATTAGTTCAAGCATTTCACTATCTAAAGCTCAAACACATAGCCCTAGACTCGTTTAAAGTATCCGTTTTTTCCTTGAGTGCGTTATAAATTTAGCCTAAATTGACATGTTGTTTGGAGAAGAGCTGTAGGTACACATGTGTGTCCTGTGGACCTGAAGAAGTGCTGGGTAGAATGTTAAGTTTACACTACTTAATCAAATGATAAAGTTACTTTCAAGTCATTTGCGGTTTAAAGCCACGTATTCTTCTTTATTTACGTAGACAACGCAGTTGCGGCCGAGTTAACAACAGCGCATCAGTCCTTTCATATTTTCCCTATTCGGGGTAATTGGCAGGAGATACCAAGCTTAGTCAGCTCCTTCTCCACTTGATCTCTCAAACGGGGTGTAGGTTTCCCTTCCTCTGTTTCTATTGGCGGGTACTGAATCGAAAATCTTCAAAACTGGGTAGGTAGGTAGGAGTGCAGACGTGCAGTATTTCGGACCCAATTAGCACTAACTGTGCCATTTTGAAGCACAAGTCGTGGACCGTTTTATTATTGCTTTCACGTTTCACCTTCTCGTTCAAACCATTTTGTAGTTTCAATTAAGCTACTAATATCCGATATGCGTTTTGTAGACAAACATTCAAGGTTTGGGGCTACATAGATGCCAAGTGTTCTGTGTCAGATCTGCGACATTGCTGAGCACTCACAGAGAAATGGGAAAACTGTTTCCTTATGCCTTTCTAATTCGCAGCCTATGCAGATGTTGTTATAGGGCATACCCATTTTGGGCGCATGTTCTCCAAATGGGCAATGCCCTGTTATAGTAGCTATAATTTACTTTTTTTGGACCTTCTTTTCGTGTCATATAGAGCTAGAGTGTTCCCCTCTATCCAGAGAACAATGCACTAACTATTTGTTTGATGGCAGGAATATCTTGACTTTTCTTTGTACACAAGAAGCCAAACGACAGCTTTGTCTGAAAGCTCGCTTGGTATCGAACCGCTCGGAGAGGTCTTACCGGATCTTATCGCAGCTTTTGATATTGATCAATGTCGTATTAGCTTTGCGGAGATACCAAGTTCAAACATAGTGACATAAAGAGAGCTCCTTTTCGTACAGTCACAAGCGACTTAAGAATCGATGAAGAGGTGGTGTGTGTATCGACCTTCCTTTCATGGGTCTTTTCCAAGATTTGGTGCATTTTGAAAATCTGATCGACAGTAGATTTCCCAGGTCTAAACCAGTACTGGTAAGGTGCAATCAGTTGGGCTTTCACACACTATACTCGATAGAACCTTATATGCGATACTAAGGAGGCTAATCGGGCGGTAATTGGCGCAAATTGTAGTGTCCCCCTTGTGGTGAATTGGACAGAGCGCACTTGGGTTCCAATCATCGGACATTTTATCAGCCGACCATATCTTGCAAAGAAGCTGATGCAATCATCTAGTTAGTTTTTCGCCGCCGTTTGGATAGATCGCCCGGTAATCCATAAGCCCCTGCCACTTAGGGGTTTATCAGGAGGGTAAGTGCTATTCGAACCTCATCATATTCGCCAATTTTTTCTCCTCTCGTTTCCCTCTTCAACTCTCGGTATCTATCTCACCCCGTGTTGTGGTCGACCGCAACATTGCGAGGTAGGCTGTGCACATTCCCTCAAATGCGATAAGTCAATCCTCATCATAATCGCATTTTTTAACTGGTTTGCTTTGCTTTAAGATCAAGTGGGTGTTGGGTCCTCGGAATATATGCACGTCAACATGATCGATCTGGTTTCGAAATTTTCGATCCGGAGAGAGCTAAGCAGCTTAGTGAGTTTTCTTTTTCTTGAATGGAGTACTATAAGCAACCATATTCAAAAAAATCCCAATTCTTATATTAACATTTTTCTTGCGTTTTATAAAAGGTAAAATGTATGTAGAACGAATAACGTATTTACATTCATAACACATATATTTTTTTTACTAAATTTCAATAAAATATTGCACATTGTTTGAAAAAATTCAAAATATTGTGAAAATGCCTCAGATGAGCGATTTCGTAAAAGCTTTGTTGACATTTCGCGCTGCGTAAACAACAAACAACTGTGCAAATAACAGTTAGCAGCAAATGTCAGAAATACTGTACGGCTACTGACAGCTGGAAATGCGCGCGCATAAATCAAAAGCAGACACACACACACACCAACAAACACATGCAAACGCGGGAAGCCTTTTCCAAATGACAAACTCTAATGTATTTGGAGCAAAATGTGCGATGTTTCGCTTACCAGAACATACTAAAGGCAAACACATGAAATTAGTGGCATGTGAAACAACAACAGCAACGATGGTAAAAACAAAACGCTGAGAAGATTCATTGGAACGTCGCAGTGGCGCTGACTGTGGGAAAATTGCAAGACGAAATCTCAATCCACATACACACATACACATGCATGCGATAAGTGGACGACTCACTAGCTGTGCAAAGGTGTTTACATACACGCCGCCGCCACTGAGCAACACGAGATAGGCGCTCCGCGGTTGGGTGGCAGGCGGCAACCAGCCGACCAAACCAGCCACCCAAAGAGCCGACGAGCAGCGAACACACAGCCACTCAAAGCGACAAAAATCGCTGCGTCGAAACGGCATACACAGCGGACGGATGCTGCCGAATTGAGTTGAATGTGAAAAGTATTGAGGCGGAGCGGATCGTTGGAAATGAAGCAGATTTTTTTGTTGAATAGATAAAACGCGCAGTAAAGCAAATAAAGGCGCTCATTGGCGAAATAAAATAAAAAAAAAAAAATACACATTTTCAAATTAATATTAGAAATATTTGAGAAAATTGCAATTCGTTGAAGAAAATGCGCTGGAAATATGCACAGCACACTCACACGTGTCTTCCGCGCCTTCGCTGCAGAGAACAGCAAGCGTTTTCTGTGCATTAGTACGCGTTAACTGACGATTTTCGGGCGTGCATGTGCGTGCGTGTGTGTGTGTGCGTTTGAAAAATCTGTGACAATTTTTGCGAAAATAAATTCAATGTCGGAAATCGCGTAAAAGACAAAGTGTCCAAGTGCAAATAATTCTACGGTGCTAAAAATTTGAGAACTTTTTTTTTTTTTTTTTTAAATACCTGAAAGCCAACGCCTGAGTGATAGCCGAACACCGTGAATGAAAATAAATAAAACCATATAACTTTGCAAATTTATAAACGCCAAAATACAAAGGAAATACAAAATTACAGCAAAATTGTGCACACTCTCGTCACGGTATTGTGCTGTGTGAGTTTCAGGCTACTTAACCTTGACATATCAAACGACAAGACGCATCTCGTGGCTACAAACAGCAGCCACCCATTACCTACCACCAGCCACCAGCAACCAGCCACCAGCAGCAGCTTCAGCAATGACAAACCACTAGCAGCTGTATCTTACAGTCGCGCAAAAAAAAAATACAAAAATAATACAACAACAAAGTGACAAATAATAATGCTGGAAAACAATAAATAGACCAAATCGAAAGGCGGAAAAGTTGCAAGTGGAAGCAAACGAAAATGTGTCTCAAGTGTTGACCAAAAATATCAAAACAAATCTTATTTTAAAATTACGCAAAGAAAAATTATATTAAATAATTTAAATGCTGTCATTTCGTAGTAGTAAAATCAGTGTATTTCTTCTTAAAAGTGTATTTAAACTACGAAGCTTCTGAAACACAAAAAAAAACAAAAAACAAAAAAAAACAGTAAAACAACTAGTAATAACAAGCAAACAAAGCAACGTTAATCAAAAAACAACAAAGTATCAACGCATATTGTAATTTAATATTTTCTTAACAAATATTTTTTATCTTTTTATATTAAACAATAATTGATCATTTAAAATTGAAATATTAAATAATCAATATTTTCCAAATAAAGAGACTAATAAAAATAAATAATAACAAAATTAAAGTATAATTAATACAATATAATAATAATATTATATTATATAATATTTTTTTATTTTTTTTTTTATTTCTTTGTTAAGAATTGCTAAGCAAGGAAAAATAATTACTAAAAAATTTCTTTTTGAATACCGATGAAACAAAAATTAATTATAATAAATTTGAAAACTGAAGATCAAATATAAATTAATAAATATAATCCGAGTTTTCACCCGATTTTATTTATCCTAAGCATATAGATGCACCGTTATAGGTAAAACAGGCTCTCACAATTTTATTAAGATAACTCACACATTGGCCGATATATGCGGTATAAAATCACCCGGAAGTTCTTCACTCTGAATTTTATTTATATATCTCACACATTGAGCGATATTTTTGATACAAAGTCAACTATACGCACTGGGTCCACATATTCAGTACCTAGGAGCTTGAATACTTTTTGTTGGATTTGGACAATTTTTGGTCATAAGGTGGCATAGTCTAAGGGTTTTATCCGGTTACATTTATTGATTTTTCAATTGTACACTCGAAAGGAGTCAAATGAAATTTGAAATTGTGTTATATGGGAAGTAGACATGGCCGTCTCCGATTTTGCACACCTTAACATAAAAACCAGAAAAAACGTTAACTTTGGTTGCACCGAAGCTAAATACCCTTCACAGGTGCATTTATGTTAGTAACTACATAWGTGTTCAGTTTGTATGGCAGCTATATGCTATAGTAATCTGATCTGAACAATTTTTTCGGGTATTATATTGTTACCTTAAGCAGTAATCCGTGCCAAATTTCGTTAAGATACCGCGTCAAATGCGAAAGTTTTCCATGCAAGACCTTGATTCCGATCGTTCAGTTTCTATGGCAGCTATATGCTAAAGTGAGCCGATCTGAACAATTTCTTCGGAGATTACATTGTTGCTTTCGAAAATAATCTATGCCAAGTTTCGTGAATATATCTTGTCAAATGTGAAAGTTTTTCATATAAGAACTTGATTCCGATCGTTCAGTTTGTAAGGCAGTTCCGACAAATGAGCAGCCTCTTGAAGAGAAAATGGCGTATACAAAATCTTAAAACGATATCGTAAAAACTGTGGGACTAGTTCGTATATATACTGACAGACAGACGAACAGACAGACGGACATTGCTAAATCGACTCAGCTCAACATACTGATCATTTATACATATATATACTTTATAGGGTCTCCGACGCTTCCTTCTGGGTGTTACAAACTTCGTGAGAAACTTAATATACCCTGTCAGGGTATAATGACAGAGGAAAGGCACATACCGAATTTGGTTGAAATCGGTGATTTAGGTCCTAAGATATGGGATTTTCCCAAAACATCGGTGGTACCACGGTTCAATCCAATGTGAAATTTTCGAAAATTCAAAGGCGGAGTTTTTCAGATATCTAGTTTTAATTTAGAAAGAACATTTTTATCGTCATTCTCTATCGCTTTATGGAAATTTTTTTTCTTATTTTTTTTTTTTTAATCTTACTGCTTATGTCTACGGAAAGCTGTCGAAAAAAAGGGCTAAAATTTATCATTTTTGTTCAAACCGATGACGTTTTGTCAAATTTCAAAAAAATAGAAAAGGCTTTCCTACAGATTTTTAATTTTTTTTGAAATGTTTGTTTTATCGTACCGGACCTCTTTTTAACATGTCATTTCAACAATTTCAATAACTTAAGTCTATAGTCTATGTTACTTATTTATTGATTTATCGCTCTTCTTAACAGTATTGTTATATGGGGAGCTTAAGAGATATACGCCTTCAATTGATTAAAACCCGAGGCCTTGCATACTTTTTCAAAAATTTTCCTGTGCCGAATGGCCCTGTATAAGCCTTAGGTCAATGGCGTTTTTTGGGCTTGGCAGAGATCGGCCCAGCTTGCACGACGGAGGAACAGTCATACCGATTTCAACTCGCCTAGCAATTTAAAATGGGCTCATAAAATATTAGCCTTGTTGGATAAGCTTAAATAACATTAGTTACAACGTAGTAAATAAATAGAATAAAAATATACAAACTTTTATAAACTAAATACAAAAATGTTTTCAGGAACAAAAACAGAATTCAACCGAAAAGTTAGAAAACAAAAAAAATTAATTAAAGTAATCGTAGATAAAAAAATAGCAAAAATTAAATTAAACATAAAAATACATAACCATAATTAAATATATCTATTTATATAAATAATACAATTAAAATGATAACTAAAAATTTTTAAAAGTAGTTCGCCATTCTCTTTGCGTAAGCAAAAAATTGTTCAGCTTTTGAAACATACATTTAGAAACATTTAAAATAATTCGAATACTTATTGGCCATAAATATAGAAAAACTAAATAAGCTTAACTTTTAAAGGAAAAATTTGAATAAATTCACACTGGCGCTTTGTTTCTGATTGAATGTCATCATAATATTAACCTATCTTGTCATCAGCGACTTTGATCTTATAAAGGCATCCACACTCCGTGTTAAGGTTAAAATTCATCGTGCTAAGGATTGATTCAGATTTACTGCACAATTCAACTTGAATGGCCCTCAGGCCCTTAACGAATTTTGCTTTTCTTATTTCAGCTTGTTTTTAAAGGTCATTCACCGCATTGTGATACATTTTTGACTTCGTATTCATTAACCCTCATTTCATCCCCAGTAAGAAAGCGTTTGATGATTCCAAGATGCCCAGCTAAGTTGTCAAACATCACTTTCGCAACATTTGGTTGACGTCGTTGTGGCAAAAGATTAATGTCTCTTGATAGGACTCTAGCATTGAAACGCTTCATACCTAAACCATTAGCCGAAATTGGTTGAGTCGATCCATAAGAGTTGTTGAGATCCTCATTCAAGCACTTTTTCAATGTTTTTGTGGTTGATGGATGTTGTTGCAGTAAAAAATTTCTCAATGATTTCATGAGCTTCACTGATAACTTTGTACCTTTGAAATACTTGTGTTCGACATAAAGCAGACCCTCCCATAAACTGCTGATGCAGCATTTTCATGTACTCCATAGCCGCAATTTCAGATTGTTTTTCTGGGTAAAACTTGCCATATGCATTCATCCTATTTTAATAGTCTGGATCTGGCAGTAAATGATTACTATCTGCTCTTATCTATGACCAATGATGAAAATGGCAAGAATTTATTGAACAAAAAGGTAGATTTCTGATTTAAATTCACTTAACTTTGCAAATAAAATATTTAATCTAAAGCAAAAGATAGTCATGATAAAAGAGATTGCACTAAACTTTGTTAAATATAATTGTTATACTGAAACGAAAATTGAGCAATTTTTTAAAAAACTTTAAAAATATGTTTTAGAAAAATAGTTTCGGGTATCAAATGGATTAAATATAAATATAAAAATATTCAATGGAATATAGGTTTGTAATAATCAAATCTCCGAATACAAACAAGATACGTACAATGGCGTACGCGTTTGAAGGGGGGTTTTAAATTAAGTTAAATTACATTCACTTTTCAAAAAATGCAAAAAGCTCTTATCTCACATTCATGGAGATCATTATAACTGCCGACTAGATATGGGTTTATGAGTTTGATATTCAAGCAGGTCAACAATTAACGGAATGAAGGAGAAAAATAGAGCCGAAACCAAAAAAACAAAAAAAAAAAACAGAAACCACGCCAAAACAGATCAAAAGTCGAGGTTATGCACAAATTTTTCAAATGATTCACATTTCAGATGGTCAATAAGAACAATTCATGGATATTACAGGGTGATTATGCACCATCGCTACAAACCACGATTTTGACCGAATTTAAAGGAAAAAACGCTGTGAATACCATCGATCAACCATCGTATTCACCTGATTTGTCTCCGTGAGATTTTTTCTTGTTCCCCAAACTGAAATTGCCAAAAAATTGCTTATGAAAAAGTTTCGAGAACTGGAACAAAAATGTAAATGTATCATTTTTAAATTAGACGAGTGCATTATGCGTATGTGGTCTGCTTATTTGCTACTAAATAAGTGTGAAACTGATCATTAACTCTCCACTGCCCCCAAATATGGAATAGCATGTGGCTTTTTAAATATTTATGTTGTTTTTGTATAAATCAGCTAAAATTATAACCATCTTAGTAAAGCTAATATGGAACATGATAAATTGCTTTGAAATTCCTAATTTCGATCAACAAAGTAGGCTGGTACCAAATAGAAACGTAAAAGATCGAATGTATTATATTTTCTTCACCACGCACTATAAACAATCTTGCCTTTGCTGAAGAAGAAAACAAAAATCAACAAAAAAAAACTCTTTTCATCACTGCAACACGACCTCATTCGTCACTTGCACTTGCAAGAAAACAAAAATCGTTAAAATTTGTTTTTGAATCCGCTTCAAAAATTATTTTGCTATACACAGGTTATGCAAATAAATTGCAAATTAAACTTTTCCAACAAATATTTGACACAACAACAAACAAATAGTAGCAATCAAAGTTCTGTTGCTTTGTTGTTATTTTTTTTGCTGGTGAATTCGGTTGTTTGCTTTGGCGCTGCGCTTAGTGACACTTCAACATTTGACACGCGCGAACACCTTTTACCTTTTACACAAACACATGCTTACCTTCACACACTTGGTTGGCTTGGAAAGCAAAATTGCATCTGCTTGTGCAGTCAAGCAAGGAGACGAGCACATATTTATGTTTAAGAGACTTTTTCACACTTTTCATGCAGCAAGAAAGTCACCTTGCGCGCTGCAAGTGTCACTAACTGCTGCTGGTATGTTTGTTATTGTTGCTACGCTTATTTATTTATTTTATTTTTTGAGCCTTTTCACACATGCATTTAAGTGTGTTCGAGCGGGAAAAACAGCGAAAAAGAATTATTTATACACTTATATAACGGTTTATATTTACTATGTATACGCATTATCTATGCATGCCCATGTGTGTGTGTGTGTGTGTGTGTGTATGTGCGAGTGCAGCTGCTTTCTGTAGTGGCTTGAGTAATCGAGCGAGCGAGCGTGGAAATCGCCTTTGGAATGCCCTCAAGAAGAATTCTACAATATTTTTGCACATATTTTACTGTTACTTCTTGTGTCGCACTTCGGTTTCTCCTGCTGCTTGTGACTCTGCAACATTTTCCATTACATATGTACATGTGTTCGTTGCTTTTGGCTAAGGACGAATGTTACTGCTATTGGTGTTAGTCTTGCTGTTGTTGTTGTTGTTGTTGTGCTGCTGCCATTGCTTGTGGCGCACGCTTTGCTATTTATTGCCGTTACTACGAGTACTTCCACTTCTAAGTACGAATGCCTATTTCTGTCGCTACGAATCGCTGCTCCACGCTTTGTTATATAACATGTATGTATATATGCGCATATGTGTGTGCGTGTTTGTGTGCTGTACTCCATTCGTTTGTATTTGTTTAACGGTAAGCAATGGCCTTTGAAAGGCATTTATATTGTCTTACATTTGTGTAAGTGGTGACCCCTAGTGCAGGTGTACTTGGCATCAAATAGACAAATACATACATATGTATAAGCATATGTACTATATATAATATATACATATATACTACTTCTACACATACATACTTAAATATATATATGCATGTATTATACACATGTACTATGTATTTGGAGTATGTTTATTATAAACAACGTGTTTCAGCGCTTTTGGGCAAATTTTCGCTATTTCCATGAACATTTATTTTATGTACATTTGTGTGTGTTTGTTTTAGAAAGGTTTTGCTATGCTTTATGCTTATGTAGAAAAATTGTGCCAAAAATATTTCGTATCGAATTATTTTATTAAATACACAAGCACTTCTATATGTCGTTTTTTTCCATAATTTTAGCCAAAATATTTTAGAAGGTCCCAATTGTAGCCTTAAAGTCGTCAATTAAGAACAGATCTTTCGTACTAAAAAATTAAACCTGCCAGAGATTGTGCCTACTGATTTAAACTCTTCTAAAAGCTTTGTTTTTCTCTGCACACCATCTGATCAAATTTAGCCCGGACTGGTCTATATAAGCAGCGCTCGCAAACCTAATCGATTTTGTTTTTCGGATATTGGTACAACTGCTTTTTATGTTCCTGTGAAATTAGAACTTCATATAGTAATTAGTTAACGTTTGGTAGCTGTTTAGTTACGACGCGAACATGCGAACCAGCGAAACAAGCTTCCGAAGCATCTGGCTTGTACCTATCAACTCTGCTATTGATTATAACCAAATTATTCATGGTCGAATCTTTGACATATTTTTTAGAAATTTTACCATAGCAATTCTTTGTATCAAAAACGTGTTCAATCGGGTCAACACTTCGCTGAGCCCTTATATTCATACAAAGATTTTCTAACATCAAGGTGGCTTTATCCTGAATAATACGGCTATTTCAATGAAAATTACTAAACGTGTTATACTCATAATAGTATACATGTGAGGATAACTTAGCCTAGCCTCATATATCTAATATAAGGATTTTCGAACATCTAGCTGACTTTACTCCATATTATTTGTGATTGTATGTAAGGTACCTTAATGAAACCAAGGGAACAATGTTTTGGAATGTGGCATGATAATAAAAATTGCCAAATACTTATGTACTTCATGTAATTATTTTCGTTTTTCTAATACATGTTATGCCGAATTTGTCTGTCATATTACACAGCACTAAGCAAATTACAAAGTAATTCATAATATTTCCGAGTCCATAAAACCAACGGAATTATAATTATTTAGCTTTTAGTCGCGAATTTCGAAATGAATTTCCGAATTTGAAACCATTTACTGCAATTCATTACAAATCCACGAAGTAATGCCGCAGGTAACCCAATAAATTATTGACTTAATGTACAAAATATTCATTAACGTTTATGCAAATTTAGAAATACCTTTTACAGTCAGCTGTGCCGAGTTGCATGCTCAGCCTAATTGACTTATAGTGTGTCTGCACTGCTCTACAAATACAAAGTTCAATTATAGTGCGGCGCTAGCACAAACTTATACAAACATATTTGCATTTATACAAATATAAACGTTTATTAGCATTTTTGTAGCATTTTTGTATGTATGGATGTATGTGTATGTTTTTGCTGTATGTTTGTTCGAGTTCACGAGCCACATAAATACTTGCATATTCAGTTTTAGTTGTTGCCATACAATAAATTTCGAAATACATACTACTTTATTTATACTCGTACATCTTCCTTATTTATTTATTTAGAAATACATATATCCATGTATATGTAAAGATTTCTGCACTACTTATATATACATATGTATGTATGTGTGTCCACAGATTTATTGACTATTCGCTGGCATTAGCAGGAACCGAATCAAATCTTAATTTACTTTTAGTATAAATATTCGCAATTGCCTACATACAGTTGAATATATAATATTATTAATTGTTTAACTTGTGGTGTTTGTTTTGATATTAGTTTAGTGACCTTTCTTAACACTAAATACTGAAATCAATTTCAAATTCGCTTTTAAGTAAACGATTGGCAAACAAAGTAGTTTGTACTAAATAGCTAATTTACGATCATTTCGATAATTACAAGGGTAAGCACATAAAGAGTGATCCATTACGAGGTGCCCTACTTTTCTAAAGAAAAAACACAGAAACTTCAAATTTAATGGGGCAATGTTTATTATCATTCGCAAAAAAAAAACTAATTGGCTTTAATTTTTTGAAAATTATCTGTTTCTAAAGTAGTTTTCTCAATAAATCCATTGACTGATGCACCGTCAAATGTCGTCGAGATCACAAGCATCAAATCGTCGGGTATCATAGCGCGATAGCAGTCGATATAGACAGTTACATTCTTACCGGCAGCACTTTTGAAAAAAATATGGATCAGTGATTCCACCAACGCACAAACCAAATCAATTTTATTTTTTATTTTTTCGATGAAATGGCAGCTCTTAAATCCCTGGCTTTTCCTCTAAAATGCGACAGTTTTGCTTGTTTAGATAATCATTGAGCCGGAAATGAGCCTCATTGCTGAACAAAATTTGGCTCCAAAACGTCGGATGTTCTTAGCACTTTTCAAGAGCCCATGGAGCGAAGCCATGTGGGTTGGGAAGGTCGTGCAGCTTCCTGCATAAGCTCTATTTTGTAATTTGTTCAATTTAAGATCTCGGTGAAAAATTTGCCAAGCCGTTAGATACGACATTCCGAATTGCTGCAAACGACGCGGAATCGACTCTCCACAATTTTCGCGTACACTCTCAGCTACGGCTTCTATATTTCCTTCACTGAGTGCTGGACGTGGTCTATTCGTCTATTCGGCCGAATATTATCCAATAAAGAATGCTGAGTCTCTATATGGGTGATGCTGTGGCAAATAGTATGCTCACTTCACCGATTATGTTGACCGTAAGTTGAGCAAAGCGCGCGAAACACATTCTTTACGGAACGTGAATTTTCATAATAAAGTTGAAGGCGTAAGTCTTTCCATGATGAAATCCAAATATTACTTAACTAAAATATCTTCACAGGACTTAAACTTTATCTGTTGAATAAGTGCTACTGAGAAAAGTACTTCTACTTGCATCAGCCGTTATTTTATCGTATGATCTTATGTTCCCACTTTACTTTCTGCATCTTAAAAGATTGGTGATAAACTAAATCTACACTCTTCAGAATATACAAATTATTCAGTCAACTAAAAGCCTGCCTTAATAACCTCTTTTACAGATATTAGCTTTATAGTATTTGGAATACATATCACTATGTTTTAGGTTTTAAGTAAATGAAGTTCAGATAGAAAAGACCGCTGGACACACAATTTTGAACAGTTAGGCCGAAATTTCAAATTTCAGAAATGTCATAGATTATCAACTTTCAAGCAGTTGATAGGCGATTGGCATTAGAAAGTACGGATTAATAAACTTCGGGCATATTAAGAAATGTTTAAACGTGTAGTTTTGAGAAATTTCTTCTTTCCTATCTAAATTTGTACTTATTCTAAATTTACTCTTTCTTTAACTATTTTTTATAGTCGAGAAATAACAAGGCCTTATTCTTAAGACTTGAATCATTTAAGGAGAAGATTGAAAAGTGATTCTCACTCCTGCAACATGTTGCACAGAGTATACTATTTTCATTCTAAGTGCATTTTATACGGTATTAAACCATATTTCTTTTTGTTGCTGTAAAAAAAATATTTACGGTGGTCGAGAATGCCCTCTTTCGAATACTGAAAATCCGACAATGCTCAAAGTTGGAAATTTGAATTAAGGAGAATGTAAACTTAAATTTTTGAGTGTTATTCTCACATAACCTTTCGGTGAACAGTACTTTCTTACTTTCATAATTTTTTAAATTTATGGTGCTATACAGACTATAAAAAATTACATTATTCTATATTTATAAAAAATTGCATTATTCATAGTGTTATATAATAACCACTTTTGTCAGTCAACGCACAATTTTAATAACTTAGTATTGTTCTAATGTTAGCTTCGCTTTATATCTCTTTCTATACCCACCATTCATTCTTTATTATTTCTTTGCATTTGCCTCCATTCGTTATGATTATTGCGTTTGCACGCTTTTCTTTTCTTTTCTATTCTACGCGTTTATTTGTCGCTCGTTTCGCTTTTATTATCATTTCTTCATTTTTCCTTTCCTCTTTTTATCGTTATTTCCCTCTTAATCCTACTGTTTTTTTTTTAAACTTCATTCTCTTTCACACACACGTTTATCATTTCATTTTATTACGCATATTTTTCATGCTTTATCGCTGCCTTCTCCCATTTGCATCCTGACCTTCATCACAACCTTTCCCATCTGCCGAACTGCTACACTTCGCACTTTTATGCGTTTCATTTTCGGCTTTTAATTCTTTATTTATAACACAAAACGACTTCATCATGGACATTCGCTTGATAACTTGTTTCAATTGTGTTATACTCCGCTATTGTCGTTGTTTTTATTTGGTCATAAACCTTCGCTAACATGCACCATTTGCACTCGTAACAAAGTAATATACAACAATAACAACATTTAGTGAACACTGCCACGTTTAGAAGTTCCTTTCGACTTTATTTGTATTTTTCTCTTTCTCTCTCTATTGCTTTGGGTCAATTTGGCAGCAACGACAAAGCGAGAGCGACATGCAGCAGGTCGCATGCCAGCCATGTGAGGCCAAACAGATAGTCAAGTGAAAATAACTGGAATTGTCTAACTGCCTCTTAAGTAGCTCTGAGTTGAGTGTGTACTCGCTTTGTTATTCGCCTCTGTGCTTCACATGGCTATTCGTGGTGGAGAGCAATGAAAGTGTGCTCGTTTGGCCTGCAGGATGTGCACACATGCATATGTATTTGTAAATATATACAGAAAAGTGCGTCTGTGTCTGTATGTATATATGTAGGCGCGTACCTCTGTGTTGCGACATGTGTTTGTGCATGTGTGCGCATTTGGTAAACGATGTAGAACATATTTCCGATATTAATAAATTCTCTTGCCCGAATGCGAGTATTATTAGCTGCTTACAAAGCATTAATCTTATTTGAATGCTTACGAATGAGTAGTTGTCTCTACTGAATGAAATATTGCAGAATGGAATATGTGAATGTATGTGTCTATACTCATAAAAGAAATGGTATTATTTTGATTATTAAGGCATACGTAAAAAGATTTTTTCAAAGCGACCTTTAATTTCCCTGTGATTATATTTTATAGCAAAAATTCTGCCTTGCCTATATCTGTTCTTGTTGAAATGCTTAAGTTTAAAGGGTATCCATTTCCAGGTTCAATACTTTTTAAAGACAAAATATAGAACATAATATATATAATGGAGAATGTTTATTATTATTCGAAAAAACACTCTTTGCCATTACTTTTTGAAGATAATCTCTTTTAGATGTTGGCCGCGGCTTTGTCTCCGATGGTCCATCCCATTTTCGACCACTCGTTCGAGCATTTCTAATGATAGCTGCGAACACGTGATGTTTTGTTCCAAAACCGAAGCGAGATTGTTCGCATAGACTTTAGACTTTACATATGCCCACAGGAAAAAGTCTATCGGTGTGATATCACATGATCTTGGTGGTTAATCGATCGGCTCAAAATGTTAAATTATCAGATCGCCGAAGTTTTATCTCAATGAATTCATTTATTGATGTGATGTGCGGGAAGTGGCGCCCTCTTGTTGAAACCAAATGGTGAATTCCTTAAGCGGGCTTTTTGGTTCAAATGTGTCAATTATGCTTGTTTACATACCTATTGAAGCAGAAGTGGATCTTATCCCTGAACAAAATTTGCCTAGAAATAGTTTAGTTCACAAAAGCATTGGAGTTTCCTCGATCTGTTTATATGACAGGTATATGCTATAGTGATTCGATACCAGCGATTCCGACAAATGAGCAGTTTCGTGAAAGAAAGGGAGGTTTTGTAAATTTCAGAACGTTATCTCAAGAACTTAAGAACTACTTCGTGTATATTAGAACATATGGAAAGATGGTCATGGCTAAGACAAATCAGTTCGACATGCTGATCATTTATATACATACATATATGAAATACTTAATAGAATTATGTTTTTTCGATATAAATGAAATTAACTACACAAAAGTTTAAGTTTAGTTTCCAAAAAAGTTAAATACACCCAACGTTGTTGCTGACTCTTCGCGTTCTGCCTCTTCACCTCTTCGTGCCAGGTTGTCCTCTTTTGTCTAGCGCTGCCACCTTACATTTTTATATATTTTTTTTAAAGTCATGTCAATCTTGTTATCCTGTATTCGTCGTATAAATATGATTTAAATATTTTATCAAGAAATCGGTTTCCTTCTAATAGTCATTAGAAAAGCTTTTTATTGATTCACAATATTCATCCATAATCCTAATAGTCGAAGTACTTGCGGTATTTATAAAACTAAATAATTATCTATTAACTGCAGTGCTTGTCGACATATTTTTGTCAAAAGCGAATACATATAGCGAAGATTTACATAATTTAAATCTTAAATTTTAAGTCCATTTAGAACAATGTGGTAGATGAATTGTGAGAAACGTCCTTCCTTAGGGATTGGTGATCACTTAAGAATTTCGTTCATTCAAAAGTGTGAATTTTTTCAAAAAAAGGCCTTTTTTAAGGCTACCATTTTATATTTGTCCATAGTAAAAAGATTTTTTACATTTGTTGCCTCAAGTAAAAAACAGACTTTTTTCAACAATTTCTTTCTCGTATAAAAAATTAAATATTTCATTAGATATTTTATTGTTACAAACACACATTACTTATCAAAACAGAAAGTCTGAAATTTTTGAAAAAATACTTTAAACTCGGCCAGCGCGACGCTATTACCGGTGTCCACTCGGAAAAAAGATGCGCCTGCGTTGGCAGGATAATTCCTTACTGGATCATCAAAATTAAAAAATACCTATTTTAGTTAAAACTTTAGCTAAGAATTTGTAAAACGAAAAAAACATTGGATTTTTGGCGGACATTTTTACAAAAAACTTACAACTCCAATAAAAAATTCGCTACATTTTTTATCAAATAATTGTAATCGAAAAAAAAATCCAATTTCAAGAAAACCGCATGTAAAGACAGCGCAGTTAGCCTAGAAACCCGCAAGCGCACAAGCGCTCAAAATAGTTAGTTATTTTCGAAGTCTTACTCCCTCAATTAATAAACAATTTACTACTGGGCCCAAAAAAACTCACTTTTCAGGTTTCTATGGTCTGACTTTTCTCCCAGATATCGTGGAAATATACTATTTAATTTCATATACTCAGAATGTTTGTTTGTTTGGTCATGTTTCCCATCAAGATCATTTGAGAGTCTCCTGAGGAGTATCTTAGAAGTTCTAGATGAAAGGCAGTGTGCTACAAAAGGTAATTTTCCTTGATTCGGAGGAGAAAAGCTCTCTATAATTTAATATCTTAAGCACATTGTGTCTAAATTTCAAGTCGATTAAAGCAAAATCTATGCAACTACGAGTATTTTTATATCCATCTTATTAACGTTTCATATCAAATATTTTTAAAAAAATTTAAAGCGTTTAACTCTAATAAATTTTGGACACACTCGATTCATCGGAGAAAAATGTTTATATGTGTTCAAAGTCGAAAATTTTTTAAGCAATCAAACAAAAAACAAACAAATTAATCAAAAGAAAGGCGAGCTTTCGAAATCAACTAATAAAGACTAACTAAAATAGCGTAAATTATTTGCATTCTTATGTATGTATGTATAACAAAACAAAAGTAAAAACCAACAAACCATAATAAGTTGAAAGAATTGGAAGAAATTATGAAAGTTAGCAAAAAAACTAAAAAACATAATAACAACAAAAGCATATGCCAATATGAAACGGCTTGCATTAGATACAAAGTAAAGAACTGTAGAGAATGTGTGTAGCTGCGTAGATATGCATGTGTGTGTTTGTACGAATATAACAAGTTGACAGCAGAGCGTAGCGTATGAGCGATTTTAGAATGGCGTGAAATAGTTATAAACGCAGCAATAAAATAAAAGTAGAGAGAGAGAGCAATAAGGACATAAAACATACAAACGCACTCGAATAAATACGTATGTATGCTCCATTTGGAGATTTACAGCTATAAAACGATTTTTCAATAGAAACCATTACAATAGAAAATCACTATATATAGTTGTCAGCTATTCGCTGTTATTTATAAGGTAGGAGATTTTATACACTATTGTTGTTACACGTGGCGTATACGCAACATACAATTGACAGTTCATATAAATGTTACTCATACGCCATGTAGTACGCATGCAGTTGAAGGTGAGCAAGCAATATATAAAAGTAGTTTTCATGCATATGAGCGATTTTTGTTGAAGAAAATATTGATGAAGTGAACTTGTGGTGCTGACTGGGTTCCTACAATTTGATTTTTTTTTTTTTTGTGTGTAATTTATAGCTTTAATTAATATTTAATTTTACTAAAGAATTATTTAAAAAAATTATATTATTTTTTTAACTAGTTTCTAATAATTTTTACCTTCCATACTTCGTAAATACTTTTTTTCCATCTTCAGCCGTGTCTTTCTTACTTTTCAACCCTACACACATTCGCTCTTGCTCACCACAAACGCTCCTGTTTCCGTTTTATCCTTTTTACCCAACTTTCTGCTTACCTGTCGACATTGTCCTGCCTTTGCCACCTGTCATTATGACAATTAACCGCTACTTCGGCTTTACGCTGTCATTTAGCAGCTTTCTTTCACGGTCAACCTTCTCGTTTGACACTTCAACAATTTATCATTAGTTCCCTTTAACACTTCCTTCATCATGAAATTTCATACTATTTACTTCAGCTGTATCGCACGAAACTGCTATGCCAGTTGCTTCGCATTTTCATTGGTGGGAAGGAGATAGCTGTACACCATATGTGTGCAGCATAGCCGAATGCGCGTATTGCCAACAAACCGAAACACACAGCCGAAGCGGCAGCCACAGCAGCAAGTGGTGGTTTTCGCTTTTACTCAACGCGTTCGTGTAACAAACACCAAAGCGCACACCCACACAATAAACAAGCACACACACATATACGCAGGTAACTGTGCATAAACAGCTTCAAACCTATAGAGAATTTCGAATTGCATTGGCAATCCTGTTTTCGTATTTTCGTGTTTTCGCTTTTTGTTTATTTCACTGCGTCGCCACACACACGAGCGCCCGTGAGCAGGTGTTTGTGCATGCGTGGCTCTGTGTGTATGTGTGTGGTGGTTATACAGAGACCTGTGTGCCAACCAGCCAAGCCATTCGCTCATTTACCGACCACGACAGGCGGCCTAGCTGCCTATCCGCCAGCAAACGCGCAAGCACACAGCCACCGCCGCCGCTGTCGCTGCTGCTGCCGCTCTTCGATCACATTTCTCTACGTCTACTACGTTGGTCGCACACAGCATTCGTTGTGGCCGTTTCGTGTGTGTGCAGCAACAAAGCAGCGCAAAGCGTGGCAGAACCAAGAAAAACAGCGTATGCAGCAAAAGTAGAAAACTGTTAACTGTGTGCGGCAAAGTTGAAAAGTGGAAAAGTACTCTAGCAGGAGGATATTACCCGCTTCGGTCATGTGTACGTCAAAGAAAAAATTCAATTTTTCACAAATTTCCAAAAAACCATAACTTTATTAACATAAAAAAGTGTAAACAGAAAAATGCTGTGAAAAGTTTTGCGCTGCCTTTGTGGCTGCTGCAGCCAGAAAATGTGTCGTGAAAATTTGTGTGAATTGCGAACAAACGCGTCGACGAACAAAAGAAAAAGGTGCGTTAGCTATCGGTGCGTATGTATGTGTGTGTGGGTGTGTGCGTATGCTAGTGCTCCATTCGATTATGTTGCATTACTTGTGGACACACCATAATCTAATTAATTTAATAAAAAATAGTGAATAAAATAATAATGCAAATTTTTAATAAGACAATTGTTTAATTATGCTTAAAAGTAAGCAACAGCGTTGCGCTCACTATATAGAAATGTGTGCGAATGCTACTAAAATGTAGCTGCTTAGAAAAAGTGGTCTTACAAAGACTCTACCATAAAGTTGTCTACCTACAAAATGTGTACCAAATGCGTGAAATAATCAAACAAAAGCTTGAAAAAAAAATTTTGTAAAAAATTAATTGTTCAATAAATGCAATAAAATTACCTTTTTAAATTAATTATAAAACTTGGTAATAAGTAACTTAAGAACAAGTGCTCTCCACACTTTATAAACCGTTAAAAGATTTAATTCCGCTGATGAAACATTAACATTGTCAAATAAAATGCCAAAAAAAATATATAAAATAAAATGTATGTGTATTTATTTATTCAATAATAATTGCCTTTTTTATTTCTCACTCTAATAGTCCATCTCCTTGCATTATGTTGAATGCTTAGCTCGAAGTGAAAGTCTGTGCTTAGAATAACCAATCGCAGCGAATTTTTTTTTTTTTTGTAGTTTTTTTGTACTCAAATGCCATCATCTTTCGTAAATATTGGCACAAATTCTGAACGCTTGTGATAATTGTTGTCTGATGAAAAGTACTGAAGAAATCACAAAATAATAAGCAGTTAGGTGGTGTTTCATAAATTCTCAAAAGTCACTTTATAACATCATTGCAAGATTAAAAAAATGTATTCCTAATCCAGCTGATTAATATTGCACCGCTTTTGCCAGTTTTTGTAAAATTAAATTATTTAAAAATTTTTAAATAAAAAATTTGGTCGATATATAAACATAATGTATATAGTATATAATAGCTTTTAAAAAATGTGTGTACAAAATTTATAATTTTTGTTACACAAAAACTAACACCGACTGCGAGTATCAAGAAATACTGACAATCATTAGGATATTGCAATATATATTTATAATTATGTCTTTTTCAAACTGTTTAGTTAATTTACTAAAAATTATAAGGTTTAAAAAAAAATACTTCACAAGTTAAACATAAAAGTACTCGGAAATTGTGAATAAAACGCCTTCGCCTTGTGGCCTTTAAAGTAATCCTCAATAGACAATAACTCATGCCAAATGAAAAAGTCAAAAAACCGGGAATAAAAATAGAAAACTACTAAGCCGCTGATGTTTCTAATATTAAGTGGCCATACCTCGAAGTATTTCTTTTAACGTATCCAAACCAATTTTTCTGAGTATATAATAAAAAACACTATGATTTTTACCCACCCAATTACACAGCTTGACTTTCCATCTGATTTGCCAAATTTGCGTTTTATTGTAAATAGGGTATAAAAAAAGAGGACGGAGGTGAATGGTAGATATTATAGCCAAACCTTTCGAATGTATGACAAATTGATTTCACTCATTATACTTATTTATAAATTTGTAAGTTTTAAAATTATAAATTAGCAATTGCTTAGATCATACTAGATTTCTTCTGTTTTTTATTGCCACCGCTTACATGGTTTAGCCAAGCTTACAACATACTATATTTATTGTGCATATAAGTAAGCTTCCTTTTTTTTCCCATAATTTAGTTGTTGTGAGGTTGTGAGTCCAATTAGAACGCAAAAATGAATGCATGTGTTTTCAAAAATATATAGTATTTAGACTATATACTCCTCTCGGTCTAAAATACAACACGATCACGTTTAAAGAGCAGCTGCCCATAGCAGAAGCAGTAGCTGAAAGTCAAAGTTAACGTGGGACAACGCTTTCGCTGTTATAGCCGAGTCCACAGTTTACAATATGTAAACCTATAACCATTATCCTTAATAATATGCTAAAAGCGAATCACTTGCCTTGCAAAATATATATTCTAAACAGCTTCAAAACCCATATTTGGCGTTAAATGCATTCGGATAAAATTATAATGGATATATTTAATGGATATATTTAAGAATTTAACTAATATTCATTGGATTTTAGCAGTTTGATAAGCCCCCAATAAAGTATTTGATAATTGTACAACTTTGTTGTATTATCGATATTTTTGTTTCTAGAAATAAGCCTTTGTAGAAATTCTACAGACTGCCTTGTCATTGAACAAACTTCTTACTTCAAAGTTTTAGAACTATATAGAGTTATATATTAAAATATAAAATTAGTGATATAAGCTAGATGTTTTCAGAACATGATAAAGCTTGTATATTTGCCTTTTCTCCATGTTGGAACTCCTGGCAAGATTGTTCTCTATGATAGACTATCAAAAAATTAATTTCAAACAAATACTGGCATATTCATGCTGTTAGTATTGGTAAATAACTTATTTTTATTTCTTAACGATAACAATAACAACAAAAAACTAATAATCTTGCAACTTCTAGCAGAGAAACTTTAACCTTATTCTACTTAAACAACTGAGGCTCACCAACATAGGCAAACCCTTTTAGCAAGCAGGAAAATTAATGCAACGAAACCAAAAAAAAAAAACAAATCAACTCCTCGCTAACTAGCAACAACAAAAAGCACTTTTGGTGATGAATTTATTCCCCAGCGTTAGTAGCGTCATCTTATTTGTAATTCCCAACTTTCATTTCACGCTGTCCAAGCGATTCCAGCCAGAAGCTGTTTGCGACAAATATGTGCATGTTTGTGTTTAGGGGGCTGTGTGTGTGTGTGTGTTTGTCTGGTTTGACATTAACACGAAATGACAGGTTGGTGCACAGCAGCTGTACGCGCACGAGTCATAAATAACACGAACCTGCAAAGCAGAAGAGACTAATAGGAAGCAGCACAAGACCAATAAAAAGAAAACAATGCGATCAACAGCAACACGCCAGTGAGAAAGTGCAATATAAACAGTGACAATAAGCGAAAGAAGAAAAAGTGAATCGATGTGCGATAATGATATATATATATATATATATATATATATATATATATATATATACATATATATAATGTATATAAATATACCTACAATTTTTAATGTATATGTGTATGTGTGCTGTGGACATTGCAAAAATATGCGCAAAGTGCCGAAGCGCGAGTTAAGTAAGCTCGAGAATCATTGCCGAAGCTTTGCGTAAAAGTTAAAGAAGATTTGTGCGCGTGAGTGCGGAAAAGCGAAAAGCCGAAACTAAAGTGAAAAGCAAAAGCAACCAAACGAAATTTGAAATTATGGCCAATTTAGGGAACTGTCTCATTTGATGATGTACAATAACAGTAACAAACGCAAGACGGCCAACATGTCAGTATTATGCTAGTGCACGCGGAAGCCATTGCTGATGCAAGCACATACACACACGCATAAATTTTTTATTTCTTCTTCTTAAACTTTCTTTTTTTCTGTACTTTATCTCGTCCTTTCACAGTCGAGCAGCAATGCACTGACAACATGAACATGCACAACAACAACAACAACAGTAACAATAGCAAGTGACAAACACACATGCTCGACAACTCAACTAGCTCTTGAACTTATATATTTTTAGTCGTAATTGTTAGCAACTTTTTTCGCCTGTTTTTCTTCAACGTTTATTGCTTTATTTTTACTTGTGCCCTTTTCGCTTTCGCTATTTTCCTTGTTGTTGCACAGCATTCTCCCTACGCAGCAATACATACACACACGCACACAAGTGCGGTGCAAGGCTTTCAGCTTCTAGCTTTAGACAATTTTTGTTGGTGTTGTTGTTGGTTTTATTTGCCATTTTATTGCTGTTGTTGTTGTCTTCGTCGTCGTTGTTATTATTGTTGTTGCTGTTGCTGCTATTGCGGCAGTTGTTATGCCTTGTTGAACTCGTTTAGGCATACACAGCGTTTGGCCGACGGTGAGGCTGCCAGCGCACAAGCATACATTTAAGCGCTTGTATATATATGTGTGTGTGTGTACGTATGTGCATGTGCAGAAGACCCAAAAGGTTCAAGGTTGACAGCAGTATGTGGGAATGTATGCACGTAACCATAAATTTCTGTTTTTCTGTTTGTGTGTGTTTAAAGTGCGAAAAAAGGCGAAACGAAGCAAATAAAAAACGCATGAAAGAAATGAGCAATAATAAACGAAAAAGTCCGAAAGTGGTGAAATAAACGTGAGAATAAGTGAATACACAAAAAAGGTGGCAACAAAAAAATTAGTCGAAAAACGATATAAAGTGTTAACGTGTAATACGAACAAGCACGAAATGGTGCGAAGCACGAAAATGTGTAAAATGTGGTAAATATAGACGAGTTGTAAGCGAAAATGTGGTGAAGTGATATGCGAAAGCAAATAAATAGCAGAGAGTTAACAAAATACGCAAGTAATATATGGATTAAACGCAAATCAAATATTAAAAGGAAATGTAGCTAAGAGTTTAAGAAAAAACTAACCTGAAAATCAAAAACCCTTAATTTTCTTTTTAGATTTTTATCATTTTTTTTTTTTTTTTTTTTTTTTTTTTTTTTTTTTTTTTTTTTTTTTTTTTTTTTTTTTTTTTTTTTTTTTTTTTTTTTTTTTATAATGCAACTATCTTTATGGCAGCAGCACAACTTTCAGACATAGCAGGAACACATCTTTCTATAATTATTTTTTTATGTAAACAGATTTAGGCTTATCAGGCAATTATTTCAGTGCAGGGAAAACGAAAAAATCACACGGAGCCAAATCGGTGCTTGATCTGTGGTATTTATTGCGTTTTTGGCTTTAAATTCGGTCAAAATCTTGAATCGATTGGATGGTGCATTTACATTGTACAATTCTAATGAATTGTTCTTCCACAATTCTTGTCATTTTCCACAGATCTTCTCCCGCAAACCACCAACCCATGAATATCGAATAAAAACAATAAGCATTACCTTGATTTTTGAACAACTTTGGTGTGTGTTTTTTTTTTCTGGTTTCGGCTCGCATACATGTCAAACTCATTAACCCATGTCTCATCGGCAATTATAATGCTCTCCAGGAATGCGGAATCGGAATTCTCACAATCAAGCATATCATATATATGTTTATGACTCTCTTTTTGAAAAAAAATTCAGCTTAATAGAAACAAGTCGATCAAGAACACGTTTCATAAGTAATAACCGCCATATTCTTGCGAACGGACTCGCGAGAGATGTTGAGCTCTCTGGCTATCTCTTCAACATTTGCATGAGGATTTTAAAGCACCATATCCTTCACTTTTTTAATATTTTCATAATTCGTCGAAGCTTTGTACCACACGTACGATTTTGTTTTTGATAATACTGAATCACCGTAAGCCTTTTTCAACATCGGCAATGATTCCGCACAGGAAATTTGCCTAAAAATACTAAATTTGATATCTTTATGCATTATAAAAATCGAAACGCACTACTGAAGTGTACCGACTTAAGCAGCCGCTGTGAACAAACTGGTTGACAGATCCGCTCATATTCGTCATAGTAATTAAAGACAGTTCTATCAATTTAGCAAATTACATTCTTTTGGAAATATCAATTACACGGGCAATTCAATTAATGTACTTTAAGTCCTGTTAATTGCTAATTATTTATCGTTTTCATTCAATTTATAGTTGAGCAAACTCCCTGTCCGATCAATCATCATCATTGTGAATTATCTGCTTTTTAATTACATTTGTAATTCTTCCTGCATTTCTTCATACGGACTTTCTGCTAAGTACGTGAATCAAGCGAGAATCAACCAAAGTTCTAAGGTACGCAGTTAATTTCGTCAATTAATATGAAAGAGTATGATCGTAATAATGCAGTCGATAGTCTTCCAAAAGTATATTTAGCGTGATGCGGCATGAACTTTACCTCTTTCGAACTTTTTGAATTTTCTAGAAGCGGTTTTGTGTACTATCTCACATACCTTCTAAGATAGGACTTCTGTTGCGTCTAGTACACTGTACTTATAATTATTTCAGTATTGTTCATCAGCAATTAGAAAACTCAATCTTCGTTTCGAAGTGAAGACAAAAATAATCCTAAAGACAGATAGGCATTAGGAGAAGATCTCGAGATTTTCGTGTCTATATTAATGTTGCGCTGTAGTCTCCTCCCTCATTTTTTCCAGCACTTAGCGTAACCTGAAGTTATTTATCAAAACTTAAGTCTATGGGGATAAGATCTGATTTTCACATACAATAATTTATTCAAACTATTTCCAGCATTTCCATTTCCAGTATTTCCAGCAGAGAAGCATGCTATTAAAAAGCATAAAAAGCAGTTCCAAAATTGTTTTCCAATTAAGCTTAAAATCAGAGTTTCTAAAAAAATCGGCATCCTGAGTCTCTTAATATTAAGAAAACCCAAAGTAAATGAAAAGCAATGCCTCCAAAAATAAAATCTCAAAACAATATTTAGGCTATAGTTCTGGTATTTTTCAAGACTACTTGCATATTGTAGAACTGTGTCTAAAATATATGTAAGTGGTATCGATCAAAATGTATTATTCTGTTGTTTTTTGTTTTTTTGCCAAAAACAAAATTTTTATTGTTATACCTAAAACCAAGATGCCTCTGTGATACGTCTTTGCAATTTTGTATCATTCATTATTGAAAATTTAACAGATTTTAAGTCCAGGACGTGAATTTTATAAGATCTCAGAGTACATGTAGTTTCAGACTATAGACTACAGACTATCAGATTCAGCTATATCCGCCAATATAGAAGATATGTAGTTTCATATTTATTAAAAAAAAGGGTTAATATTTTCATAAATCGGCGTAATCAATCATCATACAAGAAATTCACCAAATTTAATGTTTAAATAAATGCCAAAAAATCACATATTCAAATTACTCAGTAGTGAATGAAAAATTATACTAATAATGAAACAAAAAACTAAAGCCATTTAAAGCCATTGCAAAGCTTCCTGCTTACTAATTTATTTCGCTTGTTTTATAAAATTTACTCAACCATTAATTCTCTCGATTAAGTTTCCCCCACCGCCAAACGCTAATGCTAGTAGCGTCACAGGTCGATTAGCTAATAAATTTCTATTAAGCGGAATGCATATCATATTGAATATCTAACTACACCAACACGTACTTATTGAAATGTCTGAATTTTATTTTTATCAGCGTCACCTATAAGCGGAAATTGTTATTTAACATGCCCACTAAATGAATTTCGTGCTTACTTCCGCTTAGCGACCTGCCTTCAAAAATGTGCTAAATTGATTTCTAGTTAGGCGCTTCGGCACAGGAAAACACACATAATTTATATGCGTGTATGTGTGTGTGGTATTTATTTTTAACAGCAAAACGCGCTACAAACGAAAATTTTAGATGTGTGTGCTAAAAATAATTTTTGTGGTTTTTTCACACGCGTTAGCATGCGAGGTGCGAAATATAGTGACTTAACGGTAAATGGAAAGTAAATATGAGTCGCTGTTTTTGCTTACGCTTGTTGGTGTTTAAATTGTTTGCGTTTATTTATTTAATATTTTACTTTTTTTTTTTGGTAATTGAGTGGCTCAGGCATTCTGATATGGACAAGTGTTACACATGGCGTATGAGTAACCTCAGTTTCACACGTTTTTAATAGTATCATAGTTTGCTGTTTTTTGTGTTTAAATTCTTTATATTTCCTATAAGTTTATTTAGTATTTTATTTTTGTTTTATGTAACTGAGCGGCTCAGCCATGTTTATACAAACAAGCGGTGTACATGGCGTATGAGTAATTTTAGATAACGAAGTTTTCAATAGTATCGTGAAATGTACATATTTTTATTATTCAATAAGAGATTGTTGCTGGAAAAATATCAAAATTTTGAAAAGTAACGGTATAATATAAATAAAATATTTTAAAAATTTAGAATGAAAAATATTAAAGCCATAACCAAATAAAAATGTCGTCTTAATTAATTTTTCTGAATTTTTATATTTTCGATTTTCAAGTAAGAAATAACATTTAAAACTTAAAAAACCTCAACCTATCAAACCAAAATTATTGAAAATATGACAGTGTCAGATAATATTAGAAAATAAATAAAAATGTGTATTTATAACCAAAAAAATTTAAAATTATAAGATAATTCTAAAAAATGCATAATAAATTCAATAAAAAAAAATAAAAACTAAAAAAAATTTAGTAAATATAAAAAAATGTATATGAATACGAAATTAAACCGATATTTTCGATCAAAACTCAACTTTAGATTCTTTGGCCCAAATATTCAGTACCTAGGGGCTTGACTAACTTTTGGTCATAAAGTAAAATAGTCTATAATACTCTGTTGCAATAGCTTGCAAGAGTGTCAAAATAAATATGACAATTATTGTTTTAAATATAGACATTAAGGTAATTAAAAAACTAAAAAAAAAATTTAATTTTTTATACAAAACTTAAAATAATTCCACAAATAACACAATTAATAAAAACAAAAAACGAAATAAATGAAAATTTTTTGAATATAAGAATTGCAATAATTCCACAAATAACAAAATAAATTGAACAAGGAAAAATATAAACAAATTTAACTAAACAAAAAATATTTTTTTATGCTCCTGCTCCTTTTCTATATTTTTGCACATAAAACAAAAATATCCAAAATTCAAAAGATTCATTTTCAGAGTTACCATATCAAAAAAAGTATTTAAATTTTACAACAAATAAATAAAAAAAAAAATAAAAAATTAGAACAAAAAACAAAATATCAAATTGAAACCGAGCACACATCATTTTTCCCCAAAAAGGCTAACGCAATTTTAGCACGAAAAAAGTATTTTCTCGATTGAGATGTTTCTACAAGCGCATCAAATGCTATTTCCGTAGTAATTGCTTTCTTTACTTAAACGCCATAAATGCAAAATACACAAAATCCATAAATCGCCAAAACAAATTACGCAACAAAGCTGCCAGATAAGATGAACACAGTTGCATGCGACGCTAATGCGCTGCTAGCAACAACAAAACACAATAATTCGCACGCTACAAATAACACGCGTAGCAAAAACAACAACAAACAAATATCAATAGCAAGAATATATATCAACAAAAGATATCGCAACAACAAATAAATATTTATTAACGAAAAGTCAAGAGCAAAATTCGAAATACCAACAGCAACAACAAGAAATTATAATCACAACAACAATAAAAAGTTAGTCAATACATATACGAAAAATGAAGCTTTTATAGTGTCGACAATGAAAAATCAAAATAACATCAAAATGCAGTGCAGATAATAAAACGCTTTAAAGCTCTGCGGAAATAAAAGCAAATTGAAGAGAGTGAAAAAAGTAGCTTTGAAATTAAAAAAAGCTATTGTACAACAATAACCAGCTAAAGGTTAGCGCGCGCTCATTTCTACTACTATTACCACTACTTACAACTACAACTACAACCACCACTTATACTACAGCTACTACTACTTGTGCTAACGCTGCACGTGACTCGTGACTACGACTTTTCAACAACAACAACTACAATTACAGCTATTGCTACCTACCTACCTCTACTACTGCTGCTACCTACAACAACACACTTAATGACATACTTGTGCATACGATTCATGCTAATTCCATTAAAATTACCAAAAAAAAACTGCCCTAAAAGCACAGCAAATGCATATCTGTTAAAATTTTTTTAATAATCACAAAAAATTTATTGCACTCTAAATGTTGTGTGCGATCAGCGTACGTGCTTCCTATCTTTTCGTCAAAGCTTTAAATTCGCTTTGAATTCTGCATAGAGCTTTGTGCTAGTGAAAGCTCTGGTAATTTTAGCGTGCGCGCGCTCGCTTTTTGTGTACTCGTGTGTAAGTGACATACAAAGTGTTGGGTTGAGTCTGATTCTGTAATCATTTTGTGTGGTGCAGAAGCGTAGCGCGTAAGCAAAAGTGAAATACGAAAAATTGGCGAAACTACAACCAATTCCTCCAACTTGTTCATCATCAACCATTTCCCGCATAGATTTCATCGAACGATGGGGCCTAACACCGGTTCTGCGACCGCGTCAGGAGCAACCATTAAGCGGTGAAAATTTATCAACAGCATCGCCCCCTCTTCTACGTAATAGGTAATGCAAATAATAATCATATTTATTATTTACTAATATTTTATTTTACACTTATAATAATAGGACTACTTATAAACAAATTTCACCCAAGTCCTATTCTTATATTTCTGCTCAATTTTGTGAAAATAAAAAATAATTTTGCAGGCCTAGGAGATATTTTGGAATAAGTTTGTGAAAATGTTACAAAATTTTATAATATTTAAAAGTTATTGAAGCTTTCATGCAGCGAAATATTTCATATTTGTTAAAAATTTTCATTATAATTTATTCTTTCTCTCACCTACTTGATTATATTGTTTAATTGTTTAATGAAAATGTTTTAGGTCTTATTATATAAGTACATATAGTACAAATTACTGAAGCTTTTAGGCGTGAAAGCTTTCATATTTGTAAATGAACTTTCATCAAAATCTCGTTCTTATCCTCTTCTATTCAATTTCATGAAATTATTTGATGCAAATTTTATCTTATTATTTTTATTCTTTTGACCAAATTTATTGAAGCTTTTATACGTGTAAGCTTTCACAATTATTAAAAAAACGATTTGATATAGTTACATATTTGGTTCAGGTATTACGGTTTTAAGTAAATATGTAAAAGCCATTGAAGCTTTCATACCGTGGAAGCTGTCACATTTATTCCCAGTAAGCTTAAATACGTACCCTTAAAAATGTATTCAGGTTGTCAGTAAATATAACGTATACAAATTAATAGATAAAAATATAAACACTTACTCACACATATTATCTAAATATGAAAGCTATCAAATTGTCAAATTATCACACTTGCGAAATTAATCAATTTTCATTTAGAATGCATCATAAATATTATTTCTGACATTTGTATTCATTCATATTCGCATGCTCCTCACACTCTGTCAGATAATACTACTGCAGACAAAAAATAGTAAGACTTTTTAATTTAAACTTCGCGTGAAAACTCATTTGTCGATTTTTTTTTGTTTTCTTGTTTGATATGACTGTCAGTGATATTTGTGTAGTTTGAATATTTCTCTCAAGACATATAAACTCTTCTTCCCCACGTAAGTCCGTTTATCATTTACTTTCATCGTTTCCCACTCTTTTTATTATTATCCGCCAATCTTGTAGTTAATCTCATTGAAAGCGATTTATGACAACTAAATGTATCTTATCAAATTGCTCTGTTTTGTAGTGCCTATACGAAAAGCTGTTTGTGTACATAAATAAATGAATGGATGTATGTACTATATATTTAATCCATTTAATACAGTGTAGCAAGGCTTTAGAAGCACGGCTGAGCCAAGAAGGAGAATCGGTGTTCGTATGATTTTGATATAAAAATGTAAATATTATGTTCTCAGTTCAACATTAGCTCATAAAAATAAAATATGATATCAACTCTAAAAGTAATATAAATATTTCAACCACTTGCTGTGTTAGACGTTCGTTATTCTCAGTCTAGTCGAAGTGCCTATAAATATTTTTGATTGCTTTGAACTTGCCCAATTAGTATTTTATTATCTTCATGCTAACAGTTTAACTTAATTAATAACCCAAGCACTTATTTCAGAACAATATCGACTATATCTTTTACTGAAAGTTTGGCATAATCTTTTCGTGATCTAACTGGAAGTAACATATGTATGCTTAGATTATATTAGTAAAAATACACTAAGGCTATGGACGTTTGAAGAGGCTGGTATTCCAATTTTGTGGGCTATTAATTGGATCTACTATATGATCATATCCAATTTATAACCGTTGATGCTTTGAGCAATATTAAACATTCTTTTCGGGCAAATAGTTTTCGGGAATATTTCCGGGTTTGGAGAAGCCTTGGCATACTTATAAACTGTTCTATTTAGTAACTTAAAATGTGTTTGGTCTGCAGCTTTTTCATTGGATGAACTCTCGGTGTAGCCAATTGATCACATTTTCTTTCTATAGACCAACAAAAATGCTAAGGAAATTAAGACCCCTTGTTTAGTTTAGGCTTGAGAGCCAATTAATCAAATTTTCCACTAACTAAAGGCTCGTTTGGGATGGATTTTAAAGCCTTCAAAGAACTGTGTGGTTTTGAATTTCGGCTCATTATTGATGTGCTATTCACCAGATTTTTGGATACTTTTGACGTCATAATCATAAACCTGCGTATCGTCATGAGTAATAGTGCGTTTTTCGAATGTTGGGTGCTCACCTATGTTGTCAGACATCTCTTTGTGACCTCTACTCGACGCGTTTTTGCAAAATACTCAGTTCTTTTAGTCTATCATTAACAAGCTTCATACCTAAACCATTAACCAAATGGTTGATCCGATTCGTTAGAGATATTGAGATTTTCTGTTAACTCTCACCTGCCAACTTGCTGGTAGTCAAGATTTTTTTTTTTCTTTAATTTTTTCGATGTTGCCATCATTAACAGAGGAGGATGGACCATCACTGATTGCTTTGTGACACTCATACACTAGTTTTCGTGATAAAGTAGACTCTGCAGTATTTTCAAAGTAGTCATGATTATCTTTCAAATACAAAGTTTTATGAAAATTTAAGTTTTTTTCTTGATTAAAACCGACAAACTGTCCGCAACATCAACAAACAACTGTCAAATACACACTAATTGACATAAAGAGAGATTGTACATAAAAAAGATTGTATCTAACTAGGAGAAAATTAATGATCGATTCGCCTCGTAAGTGCACTTTAAATGGGCTAGTCCGACTCAAATTTGATCGGATGGTAATTGTTTTTTTTTTTTTTTTTTCTTGAACTGAATAAGCTATGACTCAGAATTAATAATGGCGGAAAGAAAGTTCTAGGTCAGCATATATATAAATATCTAAAAGAAAATGTATACCAACGTTTTTACCTCAAAATGGCTATTATAATGGTTTTGGCTTGGAATGTATAATTCCGGGGCTGAAAAGCTTTGTCTTAAAGAATTATATTGGGCTACATTTCTATATTTCTGCTAATAATAATTACGGACCCAATTGCTTAGTCGTACAACAATAGTAATATTGGTTCCGTTATGAAGTTAAAATTTACATTTGGGGCTTCATTGAGGATAGTCCTTGGAATTTTTTTTTTTTTTTTTTTTGCAATGTAAATATCCTCACCTAAACTGCAAACTAACGTCAAATAACCTTTCATGAGTTTACAGAGGAAAGAAAAACGATATAAACAAGGCACCCAAATTGAAAAAAATTAAGTTTTGGTTATAGAATGGTTATATATTGGATATCATACGCTCATATTGAAACACATTTTGAGTTTGGGTTATGTAATGGTAATATACGCATTTTTGTAATTTTTTATTAAAAGATTAGTTTTGAAAATAAACGAACTTCGGTGTCAAGAGCTGAAACATTCTCACCACTGTCGCAATTGTTTTGTAGTCTCTTCTTTTATGTACTTAGCCTTAGGTTCAGAATATGTATATGTCTCTTTTATTTCACCTACACTTTCATAATCTACTGTACTGCCTCCAGAATATCGTTGATGCCACCGCTTTAGTCTCATCCGGAACCTGAACAAGCTTGCCGGCAAGCAGAGAGTGAAACTATTGTCAAATAATCGAAGCACAGTAATTTATTCATTGCCATTTTGCCGTTTGAATGAACACATGTCAAATGTGAACACACCCACACATGCACACGTTTTCATATATATGCATTTATGCAAGCGTTTAAGCGCTCTGACACTTAATTTAGCAACTCAATAGAGTCATAATAGTTATTTCGTATTCCATGTTTTTGTACAACAACAAGACAGCACATTTATTACACAATCGGTGACAAAGCGCACACCATTGCACACACATAGGTACTATATGCACCTTTCCTTAACTGTGACTATTATTGGCAGACAGCGGTTATTTGAGCAAATAAAATAGTAGTAAATAACAACAAATTTGCATTGTTCGATTCACAGCCGAGCGATTTCGCTGCTTTGCTAATCGCCGACAAGCGAGCAAATTACTCGTGGCTTTATTTGGCTTAGCTCAGCAAATTTCTTCATTGTGTTGGCACTTTGCTAGCGCAAGACACTGCAATTTATTGCATTGTGAATGTTTACACGATTTTATTGAGGTTTTATGCCAGCGCAAGTTAGACACAATGGGTTTGAACTCTTCAAACTCAAGAAAAAGAATGTAATTTAAAAAAAAAAAGTTACTATCTCGATTGTTTGCCTCATTTTCTAATCAACTTTTTGGACCTTTCAACACTTTCACCTCTGAATAGTTGTGACTATTAAGTGCCCCATACAATTCATTAACCACTTTGACCCTACAATGAAATCTATTCAACTTTTTATGCTGTCATAAACACATACAAATATATATGTAAATACAAATGAGTGCTTACACATACGCCCTGTGGCATGACACAACAGTTTGACGCGATTGAGACTGAATGAACTATTGCCAAGTAGCAATTCTAAATGACGCCGTCATTGTTTACGTTTTTTATACAAATAAATGTGCATATGTATGTACATATGTATGTTGGCATATTCCGGCATCGTGTTGAGCGCTGTCGACATCAACTAAAATCACTGTCAGTGTAATCTTTTGTATTTGACTTTTGTGCTGCTTGCCAAACAACCGAGCGAGTGTAGCGCCTTCTGTTCTCGCCGACAAACTTTTCCACATACACATAATACTATTTTACATGCACACATGTATGAGCTAGCAATTCGGACATAATTCCGATGTACACTCTGCTATAAATGTAGCTGGTGTCATATAAATTTGTAGCTGTCTTATTTTGACTATATGTATTAGGGGGCTAAAAATTTCAAAATCAGACATCCTAACCCCCAATTAAAGGCGTTTTTCAATAAGAGCGCTACAAAATAATAATTAAAAAAAAACGGTTTAAGTTATCAATGAAATTCTTAATTGAAAATACATTCGATACCATTATGCATGGAATTCGTTTTTGTATGGCCACCACGGGCACGCTTCCCGAAGTCCAGACGCTGAACCCAATTTTCAACGGTTTTGCAAGCATAAATCAGTCCAAGCCCAATTCTGGATAAGGCAGGAAAGAAGCGTGCCTACTTCCATAAAATTTCTACATGTGTCATCATTAATCTGTGTGTTTAGTAAACTCTGAACTTATTTCAATATTTTATATTATATGATAATATATTTACTCCTTGACCTGTCTCTTATACACATCTATTGGCAAAGGATATATTAGGTTAATCTGGTAGGCCAATAAGCCGCGTATAGATTAGTTTTAGTCCTTTGCGATACCGGATGGAGTTCGGTTGCTAGTTCAAAAAGTAGTAATCATCCTTTAGGACCGTCTTATAGTCTTGCCAAAGTGGAATAAGTGCACAAAAATAGCTCCATTGTTTTCCTAGTGCCCTGCCCTAGACATTTCCTGCAGTCTTCTCGATCTGTCAGCCACATCCTACGGGCGTATAACGCCACATTTAGCTAAATTTGTATTAAAAGTGGGGTTTAGGAATTTTTTTTTTTTTTTTTTTTTTTTTTTGATAAACTCTATTCTTATTGATATTTTTGTATGCCAAATACTGGAATGGACTGCAAAATCTAGTTTATTGAACACAAATTCTGTTACAAAGTTAACAATGCCTACAGTGAGAAAACCTCGCAGAAAAAAGTGCGTTTAACCTACATTTCATTGTCTTTTTTATAAATGAAAAAATTAGTTTTTAAAAGCAAAGCGAGAAAATTTTTCCAAAAACTGCCAAAAATGCAAAAAATGTTTTTCCAAGAGTCCATCGTAGTTACCACCTATCTGCTCTAATTATTTGGTGAGAAGTTGCATGTTAAGGTGTAACACCTCTTCACTTCTTTGAAAAAATGTTAAAACTGAAACTAAAGTATAGCAGCAGTATGTATTTTGTGTGGTAAAAGGTTCCAAATTCATCATCATCGAATCATCATCCATTCTGTAAATACTGCGACTAAAAAGTCTTCAAAATGTTATTTTAATAAATTCTGCTACTTTTATTATCACTGATACAGATTTTTGTCAATATTAGGAAAGTGTATGAACCTGCCATAGTCGTACAAAGCTAATTAAGTTGAATTGAGTTTCTCTCTCCCTCATATACAGAACTGTGCAAACTATTTGTTCAATAATATAAAGCACTAACCTCAGTTTTAAAATTTTTTCGTCAACATTAATGAATAGTGTGAACCTGCTTTAATGAAAGTCAAAATTCAGAAGTCCAGAATTTGAGTGCTTACTATGAGTGCACGGCAAACAATATGGACAAACTGTATGTTCTTTTCGCACACTTAGGCTTTAGTTAATCAACAATAGCACAAATTTTTGCTTTCCTTTTGGTGGATAATTGCCGGCAACGGCACTGCAAATGCCTGTCAACACAGCCAAAGTACGAATTCCTTCGCCGTCTTTGTCCACATTTACAAGCAATTCACATTCACTTGCGTTCTGTGGCAATGCACACGTAATAATGCAGTGCACTAAATGTGCTAATGTGTTGATGTGTGTGTGTGTGTGGCTTTGGGCGAGTGGCATTGGTCGGACGCTGCTTTCATGTTATGATTTTTATCACACACTCGCACGCGGCAAGTCCAGTTGACATGTCAATTGTGCGCATTTAAATGAAAATTTATAGTCACACACACACACATACATGTAAGCACGCTCATATAATAGAATGTGTACGTCGAAATATGAGTATGTGCGACGTTGCCATATTTTTGCATTTTTTACACTTTCTATAGGCGCTTTTGTGCATTTCTTCATCAGCAAATTTCCTCTCAACGCAGCGCATGCCTTTGCATATTTACCAGCCAACTAATGATTATACACACACACGCATACATATGTGCATGTGGTTGCATGCCTTTGCCTGGTAGCCCCAGTTGCCATTTCAGCTTGACTGTCGCTTTTTGGCATAAATTTACGCTCATAGAATATTTCTACTCGAACTTTTACCACCACCACCACATTCACACCGCCACATATAAACACGCACACATTTATAGTATTACATATCTATCGCTGCAGTCGTGCCACATATACTATACTTGCCACAAGTGTCCGCTTCAGTTAGTTGGATTTGTCGCCTGTTCTCTTGTTGCATGCATATAATGAAGTAACTGCATAAGTACATATGTGTGTGTGTCTGTGTTTGCATGCAGCATATCGTTCAAGGACGCAATATAAAGTGGGCCAAATTAACTTAGGAAAAGTGTGGAAAATGTGGAAAGCAATTTTAATAGGATAGGATATTTAATGCGCTTTACCGTTATTTCGTCGGTTAATTCGTGATTAAATGATTTTTATTGCAATCAAAGCTCTGTCGATTTACAAAACTGATTGCATGTTAAGTCAATACCGAAATTGTGTAAGGGTATTTATTGAACTTATTATAATTTTTCTAGTTGAACGAAATTCCTTTTTCCTCCATTAAATTGAAGCTTTTATTCAGCACAGTTCAGCGCAGAATTCTCTGATTGAAGTAAACTATGCAGCGTTTTGTTTGACGACTTTTGATGATATTTTCATAAACCGACTTTTTGGAAACCTTCGATTCCAACGGCACTCGATTTTCACAAGTTTCTCTTGAAGCGAATTTTTTACTATCAAAATCATTCGCTAGATAGGAGGATACATTACAGGCACGATTACTTTCTTTCGATGATCGAATCGTTGATAGCATATGTCATAATGACGAAATTTATTTCAATAGAGCCGCTTATAGTATATGATTTCCGCCGATACAACCAAACACCTGATCATTAGTTTGAGATATTGGTCGAGTTTGTTGTGATTCACAGATGGAAATACATTCCAAGAGGGTTTTTTCCTGATGCGCTAAATCGTGTTTCACTCCTCCAAAAGACTTCCTTTTCTTTCCAGTTTAACTTATGGATGGATTAAATCTCACATCACGGTCTGACTAGACGATTTTGCTTTTTAGCGATATTTTCGACAATTGACTTTGCAAGGCGTGGTGCATCTTTGATATTAAAATTACCGGTACAAAACCAAAATTGGATGTTACAGTATGAACAATACAAACGATATTCCCATTTTCAGACATTTGGCGTATTACATTTTTGCTGGTGACCACCTTTGAAGAGGGCTCAGGCAATACTGAGTCAAGCAATCACAAAACTTTTTGAAATGTTTTGGTATATATGTAATCTTATCTTTCTAAAGTCTTATAGTAAAACCAAATTGAAAAGTAATATGTAGCTGAATCTATCTATTGCAAAAATGGTGTTTTTTTTTTTGTAAACCCAAAACAAACAATGTACATGTTCACAAAGTGATTGCATCCAATTTTTATATCCTGTTTTTATATTTACTGTATTCCAGTAAGGGCATTCTGTATCGACCGGAATTAATGGCGATCAGAAGGTGTAAGCTCTGGGCTCTTAGTTGGGTGAGGTAACGCTTCCATCGCTTTTTGTTGGAATTGCTTTAGCTGAGCGCACATGCGTAGTATCACTTTAAGAGTCACTCAAGCAGCTATTTTAAAACGCTTAAAAACAGACAAGACACATTGAAGGACGAATTTTCATGCGAAACCACTGATTAAAGGCTGCAAAAAGAAGTCGTTTTTTAAACAAGTTGTGATTGGTGATAAAAAAAAATTAATCCAATATGGAACCTCGCCAACCCGGCGAATCAACAGCAAAGCCGCACATCCATGACCCAGAGTAATGCTCTGTACTAATTGGAATCAGAAGGGTGTAATGTAATATGAGCTTCTGAAACCAAATTACACCATTAATAATGAATGCTACAGACATTGACTTAAGTTGAAGCGAGCGATTGCCGAAAAGCTTCAGGAATTTTCAATAATTTTCCACCATGAAAACACTTGGCCTCTAACTATGGGTTTCTGTATAGTAAAGTAATGAGGAACAACTTACCGAAAAAAAACTTTTTTACGCAAAAAGATCGATATATGTGAGTGAAAAAATTTAGCAACATAACGAATTATACAAGTAAAGGTACTTTTTTCAAAACCCTTTTTTTGGTCGATAATATTCGATCCAATAGAGCACATAATTAAATAAAATATTTTAAAAAAATTCCAAACTCCACACAAATTTTCGAAATTTTCTGTTTTTAATATCTTTTTGTTGCATTGCAAAAACTCTTCTCCTGCAATATACCTGAACCCGAAAACAGAAATATTTTAGTATACTATATACAAGGTGCGTTCCAGAGTAAACAAGACTTAAAAAAAAAATTAAACATGTGGTTTTTTCAGCAAAATCAATTTATTTTATTCAAAATAGTCTCCTTCTGATTCAATGCAGCTTTTGCACGGTCCAAAAGCATGTCGAACGAGCAAATGAATTTTTCCGAAAAGGAAGAAGTATCTTATTAAGCTGTCAGAATGAATAATAACTAAAAATGTTATTCAATGTTGAAATTTTAGAATTTGTAGACAATTTTATAACTTCTTTACATTATTATAAAATTTTTAAAATGATAATAAAGTTCTCCAGTTATGCTTACATATCTACCTTTTGAGTTTTTTTACGAAAAGATAGTAAAAATTTGCGAAAAGAAGTTAGAAAATGGAGATTGTCAAAAATTAGTATTAATAATAGCGTTTAAAAAGTATTAAAAACCTTAAGCTTTTGATAGTTGTTCAAGCTTATTGTTAATGGAACCCTAACTCCACCAGTGTGGCGCATCTAGTCCATGGCATGACAACTTCTCATAAGAGTTACAGTGAAGTTCCATTATAATAACTTTTTTCATGAGTATCGACTTTTAGATTGAGGGTTTGCAGAATGCAGTGCATGCGACCCTATACATATAACATGCCCTTTATGTAACTATTTATAAAGTTTAATTATTTCATTATTAAATTCAATCATGAAAGAATCTCTCCTCTCATTCTATTAAAACGCTTAAACCTTTCTACACCGCACAGCCACAGTTATGGCCTGATGCTCATAATCACGAACAATTTGAAGATTTCAAATGGAAATTTACATATGTCACACTGAATCGGGTTGAATGCAAATTTATTCTGACACTTCGACATATGCTCGGCAATGTTGCACACAAAATGCTTCTATGTTTGAATGCCGTTGGCACTCAAAATTGAAATGTGGTAAATAATTGAATTACATTTTGCGAGAAGGTTGTGAAGCGAAAAGAGGGGAGAGGTGCATGTGGGCGAGCAAACGATTTCTATTCCCACGTTGAATTAGCCAACTGGCAACGAACTCATCTACATACATATTTATATATTCTATATGTGTATATAGTATATGTTTCTGAATGTTTGTACTTATATAAGTATATATGTGTCTATATATTTATGAATGCCGAAGCAGCAGCGACTAACACTCACAGCTGGCACGAGCTTTGCTGGCTGCTTGCCGAAATTTCGGCTAAATTTGCCACAAATCCAAAGTGGCATTCAAAAATAAGCATGCATGCATTTACATCATATGTGTGTGTGTGCGTTTATTGCTCAATCGCCGAATGCATTCAGCACACTGTTGATATATTTGTTGTTGTTGTTGTTGTTGTTGTTGTTATACAGCGTTGCTAAACATAAAGCAAAAAGAATGGCAAAAAATGCAGCAAACTGTTGAGCAAATGGCATAGCGCCTAAAAGCATGCTTTCAAAAGCAAGTTCACTCGAGTTTTTCTTGTTTTGCTCTGGTATAAGTGCGTTCAAATGTCCGAGACACAGTTTTAAAAATACGCACGCACACAAGTTTTCCAAAAATTGTTTTATTTCATCTTTCCTTCATTTATTTTTTCACCTTACGCTTTCTCTTCGTGTCCTGCTCGCTTTCCACTTTGCACTTTTTCGTTGCGCCGCGCAAAAACTTTATTGCGAAAAATCGTGCTGGCCAACTTAAGCATACTTTAGTGCGCCCAGCGCACGGCTAACGAAGCTAGTAAATAAATGCATGCATGTGCGTGTGTGTGTGTGCGATTTACGGTCTTAAAAACGCATACTCAAATGTACATGAGCGCTGTGTGTATTGAATGCCGTTTGTGACGTCATTGGAAGTTTTTACACTCGGCATCCGCACCCAAGCGGCTGACACACATACATATACATACACAAATGCGAACATATGTATGTACATAAACAGTATCATCCACGGTGTCGTTGCATTTTCGTTTTTATAGTTTCGTATTTATGTGTGCGTGCTATTTATACACACATGTACTTGCGCACATACAAACACTTCGTGTTGTTATTGTTGCTGGCACTTTTTAATGTCATGTAGAACTTTGGTGCTTTCGCTCCACTACACATGTACTTGCTGTGCCGTTTTATGTTGTTGGTATTGCAATTTGTTGCAATTCGTGTTATGCCGTTGCAGTTGACAGCCGGATCGGGCGCTCACTCGCATATGTGTTAATATATATAGATATGTACATATTTCACATCAAAATGCGAAATTTCGCATTCATGAGTTTTTCGCAGTTTTTGTTGCTGTTTGTGTTTTTCGTTACTTGTTATTTGTTTATTGTTTGTGTTTCTCTTTAACAGTTCGTTTTGATCGTTCCAAGTGCTGCGCGTCTGCGCGCATATATACAAGCATATGTACATATACATAAGTATATATTTCCTCTGAAAATAGTCATCAAAGCTCACCATCGTAGGAGCGTAAAGCCATCTTTATTGCATTGCGTGATGATTCGCAATTCCAATTTTCCGCTTCCAGTTGCACGCACAGTTGTAGTTACGCGTCAAAGAAATTATAACTTTTAAACTCTAAATTCAGAAAATTAACTAATATATATATACATAAATATAATTAGAAAGCATTTATTCATTCGCAGTACTGTTCTCTTCTACTCTTCTCTCCTATTAAAATTAGTTTCATAGCCACTTGGCCATGCAAGTTTAGAGCGATTTGCATTTGCTGCATATTTTTATCAATTCTCATATTCTTACCTTCCATCATGGTAGCATCATATAGCGCAAGCCAATCCCACTCATATAACGCGAGATACATATTACTAAGACAGTCTTTTGGAATAAATAATGGTTTTATTTTTATTGGACCTTAGCTAAAACACAAATTGTCCCTGGATCGAGAAAACGAAACTTATTTCATACAGTTCTTTATTATCGCCTGCCAAAGAAGTTTTATTTGGGCCAGTACAAGCATATCAAAGATTAATCCATTTTTCCATACACTTGTTATATGTCTCAGCTGGCATCACCTTCAGTGCCTTTAGCGACTGACTTTCATTGGCCTCAATGGATTAATGGCGCGTGCTCCGTGCCGACTTTTTGGTTTCGAAACAGAAAAGGCACAGTTATTCTGGAGAATACGGTGGCTGATTCTCATTTCGTGTTTAGCCAAAAAATTTGTCACATTTATGCTATAATGTGCCGGAGGATTCAGGTCTCTTAGTACGAGTTTAGCATAAATATACTGCATACCCAAAACATTAACCAAACTGTGTTGAGTCAATCCATGACAGGTGTTGATATCATCTGCTCTTTCTCCGATGTAAATACGACGTTTTTTAAGCACTGTTTCTCTTACTTTTTTGACGTTATCTTCAAACACCACCAGATACCGAAGATTTGGGTCACAACTCCCATTGCGAGCTTTTTATTGAACCACCAAACTTGGTTTTCAATAATTCGATTGTGACACTCGATGTGTGGCTTGTGGAGCTGTTCTTTTGGAACCATACATTGTCCGAGTCCATATCATCCAATTCGGGCTGGATCATTTTCAAGTTGTTGCTAAGCCCAATTCACGAACATACGACGATGCTGGTGGTCAAGCGGCTTCAATTCTTGCGTCAATTTGATCTTGTTGGAAAAACCTTACTAAAGTGGAACGTCAAAAGAATGGGACAAAATATGGCGTTATTTGCTGACCCTATCGGTCAACTTTTGTAGCGTCCCCATTGAAAAACACTGTACTTTGAACAAAAAATACTTTGTTCATAGTTTTAAAATTCTTAATTTATTCTTCGAATTCTATGTCTTCCCACTCAAAGTAATCGCTCTTGCCTCCAATACACTAGTGTCAACCTTTTTCAAGTCTTCGAAGCAGTTCAACAGTTCAAGTCCATTTCCGGAACAGCCTTCAGTGCGCGTAACAATTCACATTTAATGAATTCAATTGACACAAAATAGTTTTTCCGGAGTGGTCTTTTGAATTTCCGGAATAGCTAGAAATCACACGGTAGTTGACAGTTTGGCCGGTCGGAAGGAATTCGGCGTGCACCACACCTCGATAAACTGTCAACATAATCTTGATTTTTAATCTGCTTTTACGTGGTTTTTTCAGCTTTGGCTCACCTTTGTCATGATATTCGATTGATCCTCTCTTTCTTTGGTTTTGGAACCAACTTCGCTTTGACTTTTCTTAGGCCCACATCTTTCAAAATTGTTTTCAATGATCCTTCTTATATTCCAACGATGCCAGGAAGATCTCGATTCATAAGCAGCAGGTTTTTTTCACCAAATAGCAAGTATGAAATCTGAACTTAGCCATTCCTTTTTTATTTTAGTTAAAAGCTAAACGACACCATATTTTTCCCGCTCTTTTAACATTTCTCTTCAATAAGGTTTGCCATTTTATTGTGGAAAGCTATACGATCCCTCAACGAGTCGAAATTATTAAAATTTACTACCGAAATTCGGAGTCAGAGCCCGCTGACTTATTTATTATTATTCAATAAGAGCGCGTCAAAAGTTCTTTTTAAATAAAAAAAACGGCATCTGGCATAGAATAAGTAATAAATAAATAAAGTTGACATTTTCTTAGGCATGTAAAAACTAACTATGAAACTATTCAGCGACTTTTAGTGTTAAAAAGTTTCTAAGCCATAAAAAATCCTTAAAAATAGTATGCTCCCGATTATGTTTTGACGTCACTGTTGTTGGCGCGTAATTACCTTGACTCGCTGGCTGACAGCTTGACTGCATGAATGGCTAGAAGGACTGAATGACTGGCTGTAATTGACATAAACATGCAGTAACAGAAGTCCACAAGCACCCACGCACACACATACAAACACAAATAGCTACATATATTCAACATTCGAACACTCACATGCATGCACATACACATACACACATATAAGCATCCGCATACAAAAATACAGTTATGCACTTCGATATTCATGAGGGCAAAGGAGCGGCGTGAAGGCGGTGCGGCAGAAACTACTAAAACAAAAACAAACGCATAACGAAAACGGAAAATCAATCTTCTTTCGTCTTCTTCTTCCACTTCTAATTCTCGCTCATGTGCTTGTTGTGCTTCTTCAACTTGGAGTGGTATATTACGTGCAAATGGCAACACGTTTAGCAAGCACACGCACACACTCATCACACATACAACGGCAAGCAGGCAGTCAGCCATTTAGATAGTCGACTGAACGCTATAGTGCGAGTGCTGAATATTCATGGCGAAGATGATGAATGCATTCCACACATACAAATCAGTCTTAACTCGCACGCACACACGCATACACATATGCGCGGCAATATGCAATACACATCCGCATATCCGCCGCCTTGTAGCTGTCAACAAAATTCAATAGTTGGCAACGAGTACCACAAAAACATCCAGCCAATCTGGCTGTGACGGCACACACACACATACATGCGCATGTGTTCTTGTATGTGTGCGTGCATTTGCAAGTCTTTGATAGCTCAAGGAGAAAGTGAGCGCCTCAAATAGCTTGGAATGCAGCACAACATCAAATGGCAGCGCAGCGACGTGGCAGCAGTCAAAGTTGCAACTGTGCCACCAGCTATTGTAACAACTGTGGCTGTGGCAACAATTAAAGTCAGCCAGCCAGTCTATTAAGTAATAACGCGCTCTTATCCCTTGCTTACTGCCGACAACAACTTTTGAAAGCGTTCACAGCAAATTTTTGTACTTGCCACTTGCAGTTGCAAGCTGCTCGCACATATTTCTAAGTCGATTGCGGCTGTTACAAACTCTTTGCAAATAGCACACACACATGAGCTGGCTCGTGTGCTTTACTTGTGTGTGTTTGTCTATGGATTCGTTGCTGCATTTTGTTGTTGTTGTTACGCTTAACAGAATGTGGGAGTTTGTTTGCCCTGTAGGCGCACCGAATGAGGCCAATGAAGCGCCAACTATGCGTGTCTTTTTTGCCTTTCACTCAAAATCACTGTTTTGTTATTGTTGTTGCCGCCATTGTTTTAACTGCTACACGTCAAATGCAGTGCACCTCGAAGAAAACAAGAAACTGAAGAGAATGCGTTTAACCCAACGAGCTTGAAAGTTGAGTTCGGAACTTTTTCGAAAGCTATTACGAAAACTTTTCTATAAATATACAAGGTGCGTTCCAAAGTAAACAGGACTTAAGAAAAAAGACATTTTTTTCTGCAAAATGAATTTATTTTATTAAAAATCTCCTTATATATAACTGGGTAATTTTTCGGGTGTTCAAACTGCCGAACTAAAATTTCTCATACAGAAAAAAGAGGTAGAAAATAATTACTTACTATGTTCAACTACTGAATAATTTGGAGCTACTTAAAAACTTAGATTGACCTTCCATATTTTCTGTTTTCTTAAAAAATAGCAAAAACAAAAAAAAACGCCGTACTGAAGCTGTACTTGAAGCCATTTCTTATAGCACGAAAGGGTACAAAAATAGCTTTATCTTGATTTTATTGGCCAGTTTTTATGGACGCTTTATCCTATAGTGTTTCGATCAAAACAAGAAGGTATTTTCGGAGATTGTAGCCTTGGCTTAACCCATAAACCACATCAAATGTGATGAAGATTGTTTGTCAAATCAAAAAATTCTCCGTACAATGACTTGGTTTTGATCTGTTAATTTTTATGGTAGCTATATGTTATAGTTAACCGATATCAGTGATTTCGAAGAATCAATAGATACATGCGAAGAAAAAATCGCATGCAAAGTTTAAGATTTACATATATCTCAAGAACTGAGGAACTAGTTCACCTTTATACTTTATATACATACTTTATAAGATATCCGCCGTTTTTTCCTGAATGTAATAAACTTCGTGTACCCTTTTCTGGCTATAGAATATATATATGTGTATAAAAAAGTAATTCTAGGCACCAAGAAGTAGATCATTACCTGCTCTCTCATAAAAAAGATAAAGCAATATAAATATGTAAATAAATATATATAAATATGCAAAATGAAGAACTTTCATTGTGGTTGTGTTAGATGGTATTATATATGGCAAATAATGGCTTATCTAAGGATTCCAAAGAAAAGTTGAGAATTTTTTGTGAAAAGATTGTGATCTTAAATTTCAAAGTTCAGCTAATGCAATCGTTTGTACAAATATTTACAGTGGGGAGCAAAAGTGATTCCACAATCAACATTTTCATGTTTGAGCGCGTATAATAAATAAACGACTGAAGTAAATGACAAAAACTTTTTTTTTTTTTTTTTGTTTGAATATCTAGTTTATTTGTAACAATTAGGCGTAAATAGCAAAATAGTAATAGAAGCAATGGCATAGTTATAATTCAAAAACAAAAAAAAACGGCATGTACTCAGTTTTGCACCATCCGTTAAAAAATAAAAGAAATTCATTATTAATATTTTGTCCATAGACCCTTATTTTCACTGACATTGAAATGACATTTTTTATACGTTCTGGCATGCTCGCAACTAGATTTTCAACAATTCCTTTCGGAATATTATTCCACTCTAGTTCAACACGCCCCCAAAGATCGTTTAGGTTGGATGGGGCTGATTGATACAGTCYGAGCCGTCGCTTCACAATTGACCATAGGTTTTCAATTGGATTGAGGTCGGGACTTTGCGCTGGCCACTCCATCGCCTTAAAATTTTGGTTTCCCAGCCATTTTTTTACAATTTTCGCAGTGTGCTTGGGATCCCCATCTTGCTGAAAAGTGATTTCATGCTCTGGATACGCACACTGGTCAAGAAAATTGGGAAGCTGGGTTTGCAAAATAATTAAATAATCTCCTTACGCATAATACGATCAATTTTGTGCAACGGTCCTACGTTCCAAAACGTGAAGCACCCCCAATCCATTATGCTGCCTCCTCCATGTTTTACCGTTTGCCTCACGTGATGCCTTTGAAGCTTGTCATCAGGTCTACGCCAACAGTACTGTTTTCCATCCGATTGAAAACGGTTAAACTTGGATTCGTCCGACCAGATAACACGTTTCCAGTCTTCAACTGTCCAGTTTCTGGGTGCCTTTGTGAATTTTAGTCGTGCCTTAACATTTTTCTCGGATAAAGCGGGTTTGTTTTTTTTCACAGCTGCTACGTAACCAATCCTACCCAGCGCTCTTCTAGCTGTCCATCGACTTACTCCTTTATTTATTTCCTTAGAAGCCTCTGCTGGCGTTAAAAGCTTATTTTTTCTCATTTTGGACATCATAAGTCGAGCGTCAGAGTCTGTCAGGAGACGGCGGCGACCATTCAATATGTTTTCAACACAAACATTTTGTCTTTTCTGCACTTTGACTACCACTGATTGACTAACTTGCAGTTTTTCAGCAATAGTGCGTGTCGAACAGCCACTCTTAGTCAGGGAAACAATACTATTTTCTTTATCTGGAGACAGCTTCTTCATTTTTCAAGAACAGGTTAGAGACTAATTTCCAAATTCAATAAATTGACTAAAAACTTGTGGAAAAGATTGATTCTCTGAATTATGACAACGAATAATAAATAAAAAAATACATACAACGGTAAATCTCCAGGTCAATTGCTGCTAAGAAAGTAAGAACAGCAAAAATATGTGCGAATATCGGATGGAACAAAACTGAGTACATGCCGTTTTTTCTTGTTTTTGAATTAAAACTATGACATTGCCTCTGTTACTATTTTGCTATTTACACCTAATTGTTATAAATAACCTAGATATTCAAAAAGAAAAGTTTTTGTCATTTACTTCATTCGTTTATTTTTTATGCGCGCTCAAACATGAAAATGTTGATCGTGGAACCACTGTATTTCTTGGAAGAGGCACAGAAACAAATTTGGAGACTATTAATAACTACAGGAAAATTCATATTTTGACTCATGGTATAGCCATTGTCAAGACCCATTGAATTAAAATAGGATCAATACACACCACCTCTTCTTGTCAAGAGAATTTTATGTCAAATTTTTAAACAATTTTAAACCGTTAGAATGCGAAGTAATTTTATGTACTTATATAGTATCGACTACGCTTTTGACTAAGATGAAAAATGTAAGTTTTCGGAAATCTGTCTATATATTACACTAATATGAAAACATACTCTATATAGGATGAAAATTTGCATTACAGCTGACACATCTCATTAAAATCACGCAATAAAATTTACAATTTATAAAATCAAATAGTTCTTTACGCTAAATTAACATAAAAATCAGCAGCAATGTGAAGTGAGTTTCTCGATTGCTCTACAAGCACGCCTTCACCTTCACGCTTCACCACCGCACCGCCTCACCGCTGTGCAACTTTCGATTTAAATGTTTACTCGTGGGATTTCGCTTTTCGAATTTGCTATTCTGCTTCCTTCGAGCCAGCACTGCTCCCCTGCTTCTTGCCTGTCCTCTATATTTACACTCGCTTCCTTCAGTTTTCTTTCCGCGTTGTTACCTTGCCACCGTCAGTGCATGCACCCACATATACACACATACAAACAGACATAGTATGTAAGTCCAAACGGGTATATGCAGCCGCACGTGGCGTCAAGTGTTTTTCGCACTTGTACATTTTTATTTTGTACTTTATGAAGTAATTATTTTTAGACAACGAATATTCATGTACACACAAACACACACACACACACATTTATACATATTTGCGAGTATATGCGTGCTATTTATAGCGTAAACGTTTATTATATCTGATATATACATACATATATGCTCATAACTCATATGCATATACATGTGTGGGTGTTTGTGTATATGTGTGCTTGCATATACGCATAAACACACATGTGTTACAGGCGAAACCCAGCTTGCTGTCATCAGGGTCAACGAAAGGTTCTCGTGGGGCAAAAATGTGCTTGTGTGCTTTTTAGTAAATATATACGGTTACATTGTCGCACACATTCAGACAGACGTATACATATGAATATGTGCACCTCTGTATGCCAACCGTGTACGGACTGTTGTTAAGTGGAGAAATTGCTTTCGCTTGTAATAGAAATTGACCTGTGCCTATAATTAGACATAAAAGAGAAAATAGATGTAAGGGAGAATTTGTCAAAACAAAAAGAAATATTAAAACTTTTTTGTTTGTGTGTACTGTTTTTTTTTTTAATATTTTTTCTTTTTTGGCTTGGCGTAAAACTGCATTTTTTAAATATTTTGCAATTTACTTATGTTTTATAGGGTAATAATGATTACTTATTGCTATGGTGAAGTGCATAATAAAGCTTAAATGATTTCCTCATATTAATATTCGATTAATTTTTAATTTAAAGTATTAGCAATTTTTCGGTATAACTTAAACTATGTGTTAAAAATGTCAGCTAAACAAGCCAACACGATAATTTTAATCATTTAAGGAGCACTCCTAGTGTGAGAGCCTTAAAAACGTCGATTTTCGGGAGTAAAAAAAAAGTATCTATTGTTTAAGGTGTTATTCATATTTTAAGAACGCTAAGTAAATTTTTTGAAAATAATTTTTTTCGAGTTACTAAACATTCATGGAGAGCTTTATAACGACCTTATATAGAACTCAGCTTAGATATCTAGTCGTTTTGCAATTCAAAGAACTGAATAAAATATTACAAGAAGTTAGATATCTTTGTTGACTTCCTGCATTGCATAAATTGCAGCTCTTATCAAAATGAACCTCCATCTGGCATTACAGAAGGCCATTAGGTCAATATATGCTGTGATAGCCAACCCATATAACCTAACCTAACTTAATGTACCTAAAGTGTGTGAACCTCCAGTAAATATATTATGAAAAGACGAATTTACCTGAAATTTATATACAAATATTTAATAATTTGTGAAAAACAGCTGGCTCTTTTTGATAAATAACTCATTTGGGCCATTTTTTTTTTTACAGCGTCTATTAGCTTAGCTTTCGTTGAGTGTTATCTCTGGACTCCTCACCTTGGCTGCTAGATAACTCCATAAAAAAGAAGCCAGCTTGGGTGAAATGACAGATTCGGGGTGGCAGTCAAAGTCAACCTTTTTGACATCACATTTCAATTTTTTACTCTCTTAAAGCTCAAATTCACAGTGAGTCATATTTTTTAATTGTCGCCAAGATCTCTTCCAGTCATTTGCGATTAGTCATAAGAAATCAATATCTCCTCATATTGATGCAAACGTAAAAATACAGGTCGAAACAGTCGCTGCTGCAATGATGTCTGCTGGTTGAGACTTTTTGTCCCCAAAAGCGGAAATTTCACTCACTAGCGTATAATGTGAATAGTGACCTATAGAAAGTCTAATATTGAATATTTTCAATGTAAAGTCTTGACTTTCGGGTTTTTTCCATTTGCTATTTCAACAATAATTTAGGACATGGTAAATATCAGAATATACCAACATTGCATCTATCTTGGTTATGTCGAATATTAGAGATAATTTTTCATTAGCAAACTCAAGGCTATATAAAAGCTGGTAAACTTAAATAGATCACTTAAAACGTGTTCTATAAAAGAGTACACAGAAGTTTGGATATAATACCATCTAATATACATACATATAAAATCTAAAATTTTATGACCGGTGAGCTGTCTATGTGGATCATGGAAATTTGCAAAGCAACAAATTTTGAAAGTAAATGTTAGTCATTACTATTAGTTATTACCAGCCATGGCCCACTGGCGTTTAATAAGTCCTTTACCAACGTTGGCTTTAATCATTGCAATGCATCAGGAAACTTCATATATTCTGTATGTAGACAATCTTCAAAGAAATTGTTTAGAATGAACTACTGCAGCATATATCTGTCATACAAAGTGAAGGATCAAAATCAAGTTGTAATTTTTAAACTGTTTTTGTGAAGCGTAAAATGTCAAGTATAAAATAAATATTTAATGATAAAAAATGTTACAGCTTATAGTATTTTCTTTGCTTAAACTAAGCAATCCATTCTCTACTTTTCTATCTAATTTCCATAAAATCTATTTAAACGATTTGCAACCCGATTTGATTATCTGCATGCAATTATCTTAACGACCTGAAAAACTTTAAAATTTTCTAACAACTGCTTTATAGTAGTAAAATACAATACCTCAGTTTGTATGTGCATGACTCAAAAGCACACATATAAGCACACACCTATATAGATATATTCTACTGACGTCATGCCGAAGCAACAGCAACAAAAAGTAATGCCGGCGAAAAAATGCAACCCATTTTGTCCCAAATAACTGTTATATACATACATACAGTTACTATAAAGTATGAGTATATATGCGTAATACATATAAACATATGTGTGAGTATCTGAAGTTGTGAGTATATACGATTACATATATGCGTGTATGTGTTGATTGAAGTACCCGCACAGAAAAACCTGGCGAAAACGGGAACATAACGTAGCTTAGATATTCTGCGCACTCAGTTTTGATTACGTCACTAAACTAGTTACTAGAATACCAATACATATCGTCACCTGAAATGCAAAATAACGTATCATCAAAAAATTCGAAATTGAGTGTCTTATTGACTATGATTCACTACTTCAAATTACATACATAATATTACATATGTCCAATATTTTCAGGTTCTGCGGTCAGATATAAACCAGTTTTAAGCAACATTTTTTCACTCATGTTCCATTTTATGTCGTGTTTAATTCATGCCACTGTAAATTTCCGAAAATGTGGTTACGTTATTTTGCATTTCAGGTGACGATATATATTATATAATTTTTGACCCCCATTTTATGTATTTTTTTTTTTTTTTTTTTTTTTTTTTTTTTTTTTTTTTTTTTTTTTTTTTTTTTTTTTTTTTTTTTTTTTTTTTTTTTTTTTTGTAAGCAAACTGGTACCAAAATCGCACAAATGTGATATTTATACAGTTAAATTTATATATGTATATTTGTTTGTATGTATACTGCATGTATACAGTGTGTATATAGCAAAGTAAGTGAATATAGGTCAAACACTTACACAACAGGCGACTGTTCACCAACACGCTGGCCGTTGCAGCACCTTTCCGCCAGCTCAGACGGCACTTTGGCCGACATGCAACGCGTCGAGGTTATGGCCCAACAAGCGGCTTTACAAGCGACTGTGACGTCACAGCGCATTTATATACATAATTCAAGTATATACACACACATACACGTATACATATACTACATACAAATATACGAGTATGTATAATATATAGCCGCAACATGAATATTGTATGTGGATAGGGTGCATGCTGCAAATGGCATGTGGTGGTAGCGGTGTTGTTGGCGTTGGTGGTGAGTAAGCAGCAACAAGCATTGAAATACCGCCATCGCCTTTGCTGCTGCTGACCCAATTTGAATGCAACCATTTGCCGCAACGAAAATACGATTGCAAAAGCTTTGGTTTTAGTATTGTTATTGTTGTTGTCGCCCTTGTATACTTCGTCAGACGCACGCATATGCGCGCAAAAGCTCCAGCGCACACCGAAGCGCTTGTCTGATGAACGAGGAGCGGCAAATGCCACCGTTTGTATGCTGAAAATTATGCTCTGACAACAGCAATAACAACAACAAAAGGGGTTGCAATGAAAACTTCGGCAACCGGCGTTGGCAACACGATTATAATAGTTTATGTGCGTGGCTGTGTGTTTGTTGCAACATTAGCTATGCGCACAACAACAAGCAGCAGCATGACGAGGCATTTTTCTGCTGTTGTTTTGCACTTCGTCTGCAACAGCGGCGGCGGCATTTAGCCACCTTGGCTTTCATTTACAGCGCTGCACGCGCTCTCCACGTCACTCGACGCTCGTCCGTTCACCTTGGCGCTGCTGCATCAATGAAATTCACAGCTCCAACTGTGGATACACGCATATCTGTGGCAATAGATGTATATTATACATCATTATGTATGTATGTGTGCCTGTATTATTAGCATGTCCTCTTATTGCAGTGATATGCCATTATTGTGCTTGTCCGCAAACTGTTTTGTTGTCGGCTTTCGAGCACAGCTCCCAAGCGATTGATGGTCCGGAGTGCAAGAAAATGCACAGCCATGGACTTTCTATGACGCAGGATAAAAACAAATGCATAAATATACTTACAACATATAATAAATATGATATTTTTCCATGGTATGCATCAAATATTTAGCTAAATGAGATAACTCACAGAAAGCTCACAATAAATATTGATACCAAAAATATTGCGGTCCCTCTTTTAATTATAAAATACATGTGACATGTGAATTCCCATTCACAGTAACGTGCCGGTTTTGATCATCACGAAAGAAGTACGACCCAATGACGCCACGGGCCTTTAATTCGCTCTAAACCGTAATCTTTCCGTAATACAATGGTGACTCATGGAGTAAGTGTGGATTGCTGAATAACCAATAACGCACATTTTGCTTATGTATGAGTCCCACCCCTGAAGATGATTTTTAGATGAAAATCCGGATCATTTTGAAGTTGGTGCTCAGCTCAATTCACGACCAAACGAAGTTTCTCATGGTCAAGCGGCTTCAGTTTTTGCGTCAATTTGATCTTGTAAGGATGTCGGCAAACATTTGCGCAAAATTCGTCACAACGACATCACAGAGCAACCTACAACTTGAGAACGAAGTGTGAAAGACTGATTTCGGTCTCGATACTACTATGCCTGTATATTCACTATTCCACTAGATGATCAATTGTTGTTATAACAGGATGATTATGAAGACCATAAGTTGGCCGCAGCGCCGTTAAAGTTGGAGCCACTGACTCCGAATTTCGGTAGGAATTTTAATAATTTCGACTCGTTGTTTAAGCGTTTATTTTTAAACGATGAAATTTTAAGGATGGAAAAAATATGGCACAGTCTTCTGCCCTTTTTGGTCTACTTTTGTAGCGTTCTTATTGAAAAGTCCGTTATCTAACAGCGGAAGCCGAAAATTTTATGTTACATATGTATATGTTATATGACGTAGTGAATCGTAAGCAATGAAAAACTCAATTTCAATTTTTTTTATAATACGTTGCATTTTAGGTGACGATATGTACATTGAGGAAAGTTTCCCGGAACGGCTGAAAGACTTGAAATTTTTGTCAATTGATATTGAACGAAGGAATTCCACTTTTTAAACCACTCGTGATTTTTTTGTAAAGCCACATATTTACAAAGAATGAAAATTTTGAATACTTCTTAGTCCACTCTGAATTTAAGATAATTTTAAGCACAAAAATCGTCCTTGTCGTCAGACATCTTTTTTCGCAGATTTTCCTGCAGTTCGACTATGTTCAACAAAGCGTATACGTAACTTTCACTTTATGTGCAAACTTCATACTGAGGTATACTATCTTAAAATTATCGCAAGATTTAAATTTGCCGCCAATTCAATTAATTTTCACTACTAAAGAAGTTAAGCGACCAGATTTTGTATGAACTTTTCGAACTGCCGACGCCAAGATTTCATAATTTTTGAAATATTTGATTTTTTATTTTTTATTTTATTTTATTTTTTATTTTATTTTATTATTATTTTTTATTTTTTTGTTGGAGTTGTCAACACCTTACTATATAAATGCCGGTAAATTTAAATATTGCTTTAATTTTTAGGACATCCTGTAATTCATTTCAGTTTTGCGTTAATTTTGGGAAACCCTTTACCAGTCAGATGAAACATTTAATTGTTTTTCAATGAGAGGGTACCATTTTTAATCCATATATTTTGTAGTATACCCTAAAAAGACATAACTGCCCCACCTCAGTTTCTCAGATACTTATAAAACTTGGAACCCAGTCTATATCCATTTTTAGGAAAATCATTATCATCTCTTCAAAGGAAGAAATCGATCTAAATATTGACATACTTATATATCATACTATGTACTCAACACATCAACCTCCGTATATAAGTGACTCATACTATTAAAAATAAACAACAAGAATAACCACACTTACAACCCTTTTGCCTGTGCATCAATAAAATTAAGGACTTCTTTTTTATTAATCCTTGAACGAAACATTACAAAAGCAATGCGCTTGGGAAATTAAGCATTGAAATGGCTCGCACAAAAGCCTGCAAATGTGCTGGAACAATGAAAAGTGAAATTTGTATGCCCAGCCATATGGAAGCAAGCAGCAAGCATCATGTGCCCCAAATTCGATTTATTGCTATTTTAATCAAATTTATTGTTGATGATCCTTTGATGCCTTGAGCTAAGCGCATATGCAGCGAGTTGTGTTGAATATGGAAATGAGAGTGTTTAAGGTGTGTGTATGTGTTTGTTTTATTGAAAGCTGTAAGTTTGTTTTTGAGCAGAAGTGAAGGAAGAAATTGGCTAGGTAAATGTTTTATTTTTAGGTTTAAATACTATATATATTTAAGCAATGTAGGACAGTTATGATAATATTTGGTAGTCGAAAAAGCCTTTTCGTATTTTGTCAGTAGCTGTCGTTGCAGTCGTTCATATATACGAAGAGTTGAAAAAAAAGATACAGCTTTTCAAAAATGAATGAATGAGAAGCTCGATTATGTACTGAAACGAAATGAAATCGAACAATTTCTGAAACGAATGATAACAGGAGACGAAAAGTGGATAAAATACGACAATAATGTGAGAAAAAGATCAATGTGTCAATAAATGGTCAATGCTCAGATTGACGCCTCGAAAAGTTATGCTGAGTATTTGGTAGGATTTGAAAGGAATCATTCACTAAGAGCTGCTCCAGCCTTGTTGACCGATTAATTCTACATTTACAGACTACCATTTGTTTGGGTCAATGCAGAACTCCCTTAATGCAGTTAAGTTCGTTTCAAAATAAGCCTGTGGAAATTAATTGTCGCTGTTTATCGCCGACAAACCAGAAAAGCTTTACACTGATGAAATAATGTCTCCAGCGGAAAAATGGCCAAAAGTGGTCCACCAAAATGGAACATATTTGATTTATTAAAGTTTGTTTCATGGTAAATATAAACAAAAATAAATTGAAGTTTGGTTAGAAATACGAAAAGACTTTTTTGACTACCCGATATATTTTCTCGTGAGCTTAGAGATAATTTAGAGCCCAGCTGCCTCGTTCTTACCTCTTCGACCAAATAGCGACATTAATGAACTTTTACCTATCTTGTAGTATATTCTCTTTCCATTAACAAAAAGTCGAGTATATACCATACATACACAAGTGTATGCTGTTTTATGTCCACAGTACACAATGCTATGCCGTTAACTCGGTCATTCCTTGTTCTTCACTCTGCGCTGCAGTTGGCTATCTAACAGCAGCGTCGCTGTTGACTTCACCCATGGACAAGACATTTCCGCTGCCGACACGTCATGCTGACGTCATTTCCTTTGCATTCATTATTCGTATCGACTTTCTTTACCCATACATACATACATACCCACCTGCACTGCAAAGTCCCCTTCCCACAACGCTTGCGTTCACGGCATAAGTTTGTTTGTTTGATTTGATTTCATTGAAGTTTCCTTCAATCGCCGCTAAACGACGAAGACAAGACAGTGACAATAAAACGACAACCGTTGATGAGTAGAAGTAAAGGCGCTAACTGTGTTCATTCATTGAGCGCCTGCAGCGCGAGCAATGATGCCTCGGGTGCAATCGCTGCATTTATGTGTAATTTGATTTTGCAAAACTTTCTGTTTGTTAGCACACACACAAATAATATTCAATTTTCAATTTATTTATTTTTGTTTTCTCAGCTTTTGTGGCATTCACTCAAGGCTGTTGGCAAACAGCCGCAGAACCTTCTAACTTCAGTGCCGGGGTGTGAGGTACAGCATGTAGTCGTATGTTCGCAAAGGCACTGGGCCTTGAAAGTGCAAGCCTCGCATAATTTTGTTCGACTTAACTATTTGAAGGAGCTGCTTATAAGTTGCTGGCGGCTTATGTGCACATAAACACTCTCACATGCATGTGCTTTTATATGTTTGTAAATGTGTGTGTATGTACACTCATACCAATAGGCACATTACATCATTCGCCGACTGCACCCCTCTTCTCTCCGTCCTCGCTTCTCTGGGGCAAGCGTTTTTAATAAGATGTTTCCTCACACTCACACGCTTGCATTTTCCTGCGTGTGTATTGGTGTGGCGCTGCAATGCTTCACTGCTGTTCACATTTTCTTCGTATTGCTCTTTCCTTTCTACTTCATCAACTCGTCATCTTCGCTGTCCTTCGAAGTAATTTGATGGCAAATATTGGATTAGTTTTCTCCGTCGCCTTGATCGCAACTGAACGATTTAAGAAGGTTATTTATTTATGGATGATTATCAACGTACACATGCATACTTATGTACATATACCAATATAAATTTGTATGTATGTGTGTTTGTGTTTGATTTTGAGTTTCTTGTTAGCAACTCGCTCATAAATATAACCGCATAACTTAATAAATTAGGAAGGAAGTTTACAAGGCTGATCAGATAACCATCAGAAAATTTTCCATAAAACAAAATAATTGGTAGATGTTAATACAAGTTTGTTTAATATTCGTTAATTTCATCTTTTTCTCTTTGATGAAATCGCATTTGTAATGGCGAAGTTTAATAATTTTTCATGTGCAATTGCTGTTAGCTTTCTGAACTATCTTCGCGTAGTCTCCGTCTGCCTACATTTGATAAGAAGGATATTTTAACATAATTCTTAAGTTGGTGCAAGGTTCATTTATGCAAGTAAAGACCTATAAAACTTCTTATAGTCATCCAGGCAAGAAATTTCTTTGACTTTCTTTCAACAAAATAATAATATTGTTTGATTTCCATCTGCAAAATAATACCAAATAAAAGTTCTTTAAGAAATCATTTGCACTTGTTTCTTCGAACACACAATTTTCACACGATCTTTATATGTTTTTCAGGTGATGATCGAAAAAGTAAGACTTTTGATGACGAGTTTTGTCGTTTTTTAGTATCTCAAATATCAAAATATAGCAAAATATCTTTAGTCGGAATCAATTGAAAGCAATATCTTTTAAAAGCCTTTGGCCACTTTTGTAATCATTTCAATTTCAGAGACGATACATATGAGCATAGAAAACGATAAGGGCAGCTCCAGCTAACAGTGATTTGAGATGACAAGAAAATCCGTTAAATATTTCCATTTCATCACAATTGCTGTTGAACGTTTTCAATACTAATCAATTTCCTCTTGAGTAGAAATTAACTGATAATTGTATAAATTTGAACAAATCACTTCAATTACCACTATATACTTGTACATACATACATATCTCATTAGGAACTATAATTTGATCATTTTTCAATTAACAAAATATATGTGAATATATATTACAGTTAATTTTTGGATGAAGAATATACCAGATTAACAAATATTTCCTATTCTAGTAGTGGACATATTTTTAGAATTGTTACTAAGCCACCATGGCAATCTTCATGTAATCTAAGTAACCTAAGTATTTGATTTAACTGTGGAAAACTAAACCATTTTAAAATGGTATTGAAAAACCAATTCGCCTATACTTCACAACTACTGCAACTATTGACCTAATATTAATGAATCTTGACGAATAGATTGAAGATAGAAAATAATTGAGGCTTTGCAACTATGTGAACTATGGTCGATTGTACCCTCTCCTATATCACATATGGTCCAGTCCCAGGATCTCCCGTCTGTATATCATGAGTGTCTTGCTGACTCTGGACAGTGTTAATACCGTGACTATTCCACCGTACGGTTGAGTGTTAGGGGCCTCAAGCCCTGAAGAGATCTTCGCTTTACAAAAGAAATAACTTAAGCCCCTTTGAACAATCACGCACAAAGTATTCTCAAATTTTCGTCGTGCCATTATGATAAAGTCATCGGCATACCCAAGACACTGAATCCCATTGTTTCTGAGCAACTCAAGGAGCTCAAAATTAGGGTGGCTCCATAGTAGGAGGGTTAGAACTCCACCCTGTGGGTAGCCGCTCGTAGTACCAAGACGAATCTTATTCTCCCCCACAGTGGTTTCACCTATTCTAGTACGCAGTACAGCCGCTATCCATCGTCATACTGAAGTCGCCACATACCTTTCATCCAGTGTCTTGATGACGCTTGCAAGGGACGCTGATAGTAATGAAGTTCAACCGCGAGTTGGTAAGAGCAGGTGCGATTTTTAGCGCCTTCGATCTTATATACTTGTAGTTGTGTACAATCTTTTACATCCATGCTTCAACGGATGGAAGTAAGAATAATTGGCCTGAAAGATTTGGATATCCGCCATCGCAAGGCCAGTTCGAGAAGGAGGCCAGTGCCCACTTGATTGAGTCTGCAGTGACTGAGTTTAGTGAGCTATCTGGTCTATGTGCAACCCTTGGTGGAAGCTGGTCAACGCAAACGGTCTCTGGGAAGTGCGCAAGCAGAAGTGCCATTTATCTTTATATTTATTGAATTGTATTTACTAGATCGATAAATCGATTTATAAACACTCATCGATTATTTTATGCTACTGTTGGATACAATATTCACTTTTTAAATAAAACTTTTAAAATTTTTAATCCCAGAAACATTTGAACCAAAACTTGGCATTTAAGCCAAATCGATCATTTTTTAGCCACAATGGACGCGAAAGCGATAGCATTATGCGATGAAGGCAGAATTTGCCAAAAAATATAATAAATATAGTATTTTAACACAAAAAATGCTTTCAATTACACTTTCAACGCGAACATAAAAATTTTCGCTTAATTGTACATTTATTGAAGTGCTAAATGTAAGGAAATCGCTGCTTGGCAAGCGATAGTGGAAACTGTGCCAACAGCTATTCAGCATGAAAGGTCGCAGTGAAAATCCACGAGCTTGTTTAAAAGTAAGTGGTAATGCTAAACATGCAACAACAAACGCAATGCCATAATAAAATGGAAAAGTTTAAGATGAGACAAATTCAATCAAACAACAAGTGAAAGTTAATTCAATATTGATAGTCGTTTAATTTAATATTAATATTTTTTCTTATATACTAAAATAATATTTTACAATTTATATATTATGCAATAATATTAGAAAATATTTTTAATAATAATTTTTCATTTCATTTATTTTACTTACAGGTCTTTACCCAAATTAAGCAGTCAAGACGAAGAAGGGGGGGCAGGTCATGGGTATGGTGGGGGGCCACAACACTTTGAACCCATTCCTCATGATCATGATTTTTGCGAGAGAGTCGTTATAAATGTAAGTACTCCGTGAGAGAATTATTAAAAAGTAAAAATTTTAGAAATTTATTGAATATACTGCGATATATAGTGTGACAAATTAAAAAATAAAACAAAAAAATATGTTTACTTTGTACGCATTTGACACACTTTCTAATCAACCAAATACTCTTAGGTTTCTCTAATAAATTAACTCACTTCCATTTGCTTTTCACATATTTCGCTTTGCTTTCCATTTTGTCTCTTCTACTCAAACTTTGTTTTGCAGGTAAGCGGGTTAAGGTTCGAAACACAATTACGAACGTTAAATCAATTTCCGGACACACTGCTGGGGGATCCAGCTCGGCGATTACGGTACTTTGACCCGCTTAGAAATGAATATTTTTTTGACCGTAGTCGGCCGAGCTTCGATGCAATTTTATACTATTATCAAAGTGGTAAGTGTTGTAAAACTGGACTATATTTGTTGTAATTCATTGTTGTTGTTGTTTTTTTGTATTTATATAGTATACATATTACAAACTTATTTGTATGTATCTATAGTAGATATATCGTACGTTAAACTTACTAGACAACATGGAGTTTTTATATTTTTATTTTTATATTTCTAACGCTGTATGGTTAGTTATCCGATTATATGCTGTCTATTTTCGGTATAGCTGATAATTCTATCATATTTAATATTCGTCATTTCCGTTGCTAAAAGTCCATAACATTTTCGTCGATTATGTGTATCTTGGTCTCTTACAATTTATATTATTGATAGAGGGCCTTACCTAACAATAGCCCACTAAGTATTTTCAGCTGATAATCTAACGGAGGGGAGGTCTTCTTTTTCCTCTGCTTTTCTCAACGGGTACTACGTCCAGTACTGTCAGAGGTGGAGTGTTTTCATACATTCGGACGACATGGCCTAAGCAGCGTAATCACTGTCTCTTAATTCACTGAACTATGTCAATGTCACGTATACCTCGTACAGGCCATCATTGAATCGACTGCGGTACTCGCCATTGCCTATGCACAAAGGACCACATATCTTCCGCAGAACCTTTCTCTCGAAAACGAATTATCTTCCCTAACAATAGATTGAAGAAGTCACACGATAGGATGTTGCCTTGTCTGAAAACCGGTGTCGACCGACTCAGGAAGGTCCTTCCCGATTTAGTATTAGTTTCACGGGGATAACAATTTCAGACAACGCGGCATAAAGTCAGCTCCTTTTCGTGCGTCAAAAGCAGATTTGAAATCGACACGTATGTGTCGATTCTCTTTTCAAGAGTCATTTCCAAGATTTGGCGAAGATCTGGTCAGTTGTTGATTTTCCAGACCTGAAACCACACTGGTAAGGTTTGTTGACGGTGGATTTTAATCTTTCACACAATACGCTCGATGAAAATTTATACGCGATGTTGACGAGGCTTATCCCATTGTAGTTAGCGCGGACTTAAATCCCAAAAGCCGGTTTGCTTTTGTCCCACCATATTCTACAAAAGAAGCTGATGCATGCTCCTTTTCAGTTCTTCGCCGCCTTGTTTGAATAGCTCGGCCGGCATTTCATCGGCCACCGCCGCTTTGTTGACACGTCTCATCCCCATCGCCATCGATTGAAAATTCAGAAGATTAGTCATAAGGTATTGACGTGATCAACATACACCAGCAACTTACCAGACGGCTCTATTTCATTATACTGTTCCTGAATATAAAAATATTATATTGAAGCCTTGTGATAACTAGAAGAAAACTGTCAATATAACCTGGATTCTTGACCTACTTTGACATGGTTTTACCACGATATTCGACCGAAGACTTTTCATGACATCTTGGTAGTTGGAAAGCATTTTTTACAGGCGTTAACGCGTCGAATGTTTTTCGAATTGATTTCGGAACCAATCATGCATTTTTTTTAAGGCCCAAATGGTCTCTTCCGATATTCCAACGATGACAATAGAATCTCTGACGGTTAATAGTCAATTAACAAGCACCACTTCCTTTATTTTATTGACGTGTTATGCCAACAGTTGATGTTAACGGTCGTCCCGGTCGTGGTTAGTCGTCAAAGCATTCTCGACCCTCTGAAATATTTTTAACAATCAAAACCACTTGTTCGCGACGAACAATTACCACTGAAGGTGGTGCGTTTTGAACATTTCGGCACCAGAAATTTGATTCTGCACACAAAATTTAATGGAACTTCTTTGTTGACTAATTGGACTCGTCATAAAAATCGCCGAATGCACTTAATGTGATTCAGAAAGACAAGCGTATACTAATCAGTAATGATTATTTTGTTATGAATTTGGCACAGATGATACTGACAGTCATACCAACATGGGAAAAAAATATGGGCTTTCGCGCGAAATTTAAATGAAAAAGTCTAAGTCTAAGTACTATTGGTTTGCCCACAATATTTAAAAAATGGGCGTTTCAGAAATATGCAAAAAAGGCGAAAGTAGACGACCCATTAAGAGCTGAATATATGTAAAAACGGCTGAAGAGCAGGTATAGAGAGGCGTCTTAAGTTCCCATTTGTATCACGTCCTAGTCCAACCAGTTCCGCATAATACTTGCAGTGAATATTCAGCACCATTATTGCTTCGGCACACGCAGTATTATCGTTTTCTAAATCCACCAATGCTATACAAACTATTTCTTGGTTGGATAACTGAACCGTAATTGAATACTTTTCGAATTATTAATTCCTAAGAAAATGTATCCTGACTTTCTAAACTCCTGTGACCCTCTTTTATCGATACTATCTCCTGTTTCTCAATGAAGAAAGAAAAATAAAGCACGTCTGACAATTCGGTATACACATATATTAAAGTAAATATTTGTATTATTGGTCTGAGTATAAAATATACAAAGAAATCGTTAGTTTTTGTTTATTCCGTGTTTTATAAAATTCAATATTTTTAAAAATATATATTAACATGTATATTTCTGCTCTTCTCTTCTACCCCAATTCATCGTACAAAACACAATCACGTGCACCAAACACACACATAACTTGCCATTCAACAATCACCCTCAATCACTCAACAATGTCTTGTACTTTAATCATAATATTTTATATACATTAAATGTGTATTTTCATTTGTTTTAACGATCTCGTTCATTTGTATACCTTCGTCATGCTTTTATAATTTCTATAACAATAAATAAACTCCCTCATCTAGGTGGTCGACTGCGGAGACCGGTCAATGTCCCTTTAGACGTATTTAGTGAAGAAATAAAATTTTATGAATTAGGTGATCAAGCAATTAATAAATTCAGGTAAGAAAATTACCAAACTAACAAAGCAAGAAATATTTTTTTTGGTTAAAATCGTTATTATTATTAACAAAAAAAAAGTTATAATAATATGCATAAATAATTGGTTAAAAAGCTGTTGCGTAGATGATTTACTTAATTGGAATGTTAATGCTGAATGAATTTAAATAACAAATATGGTTTTTCATGTAGACTTGTATACACAATAACTGTACAGCGCAAAACACTTTTTGAAAAACAATTTTGTTTATAAAATTTATTTCATTTTTTATAAACTTTTCCTTTACACTGATAAATTTAAATATATACAGCCCAGTTGGAAAAATTATGTAATATATTGCATGAAATCATAGCTTAGCAATTATTGTAGTAATAAAAGTTATAGTAAGCAGTTTATTTTTTAATAATACACATATATCGCAGGCTCCTCACGCCTTCCAAGGCACTCTTTTGAAAGTAGAAGTAGTTCTTTATATATAGTCATATAAATACTTCCATATTAACATAGCTGCAATCTTGAGCAGTAATATATTTAAAATACTCATAAAATTATTCAATAACTTCAAACATCACCGAATTATAAATACCATCTGCACTACGGATCATCTCAGAGTGCACGGAATGAACGTCTCATAAAAGTAATTTAAAACAAATTCACTGGGTATTTGTTATTAAAACAGCGTATTGAAGATCTTTATCGGTGAGAGAAATTCTTACACATTAGGTGAATCTATTGTAATTAGTCAAATTTTCAATTAAATTATCTGTAACTCTTACGAAGAGAAGTAACTCTATCGAGATGCTGTGAACTTTTTTATGGATGGGTCAAGGCTTGTGGAGGAAGGTTAGTAGGGGAAGTGTCAAGAAATATCCATTAATGCCAATTTTATTCTTCCTTTCGGACGGTAAAAGCATTTTTTTAAACCGAAGTTCCCATCATTCAAGCAACAGTTGATGTACTGTTCCGGAACGTATCCTCTTAGGGAAGAGACTATCGACGCGCATAGTAGAATGGCAATACTGAACTTATATTCAAGTACCGCTCGAGGCAGCTATCAACGTCGTCAGGTTACTTCTGGATAAGACTACTTTGGGTTTCAGAACATAACGAAATCGCAAAGCTGATGAGTTGTCAAGAAAACTCATTTTAGCTGAGTAGGAATTAATCGGACCTCCGCTTTCCTCTTACAGATTACCATTAAACGGCTATTAGTCTTAGTCAGTAAATGATCGCTATCTATGCAATCACAAAATCCTTCTGGAGGAAAGTAAATCGCACGGAAATCAGCAAACATTTTGTTTTCAGCAAGAATAGCTAGTGCCAATTGCAAAAGATGTTTAGAAGAACACGAAATAGAATTATCTCAATGCATTTTTCTTGATTACCCCGCATTAGCGACAATAACAGTTAGGTTAGGTTAAATTAGTCTGGTAGGTCAATAAGCAATGCATTGACCAGTTTCGGTCCTTTGCAATACCATATTAAGTTCAGTTTCTAGGTCCAAGACGAGTAGTCATCCTTTAGGATGCCTACGCTTGACGCGAATTTTAACAGAATTTGCCGCCTCACTGTCGATTCCTGCACTCTTCTCGATCGCGCAGTCCTAATCAGTTAGTATTCTCATTATGTTCCTATAGTCTCTTCTATCGAGTGCCAACAGGAATTTTTTGTACTTTCGATCCACCCTTTCGCACATGGCTTTTGCAGTTTTGTACCAGGTATCTTATTCCATCTGGATTTGCAAATTTGGTAGAGTGAGAGAAAGAGATAAGAACAAGAGGTTTCGTCACAATAAAAGTTCATTTCTGTTTCTGATCTAATGTTATATGAAATATAGTGACGTATAATTTGATAATTTCTGAAAAAAGTTAAAATTTAACCTAAAGCACAGTGGTCTGTAAAAAAGTATTGCTTGAAAACACCTCTCGATCTTTTACCAAAATTAATTCTGATCAACGTCAAATGGATTCTCTACTCTATCTCAGCCAACGTAATCTTACAGTAAATAATTAAAGTTTGACTGTCATAGACAACTTTATTTTTGTATTTTACGAGAATAGGGATAGTTGTAAAATTTTCAACGGGTGTACACGGATATAACAATTTTTTTGGTGGGATGTAAGAAATTCTGATATCCTTAGTTATATTTCTTAAGCTATGACAATTTTTTTAACCACAATTTGTCTACTATTTCAATTTTATAGTTGTTGTTGTTGCAAAACGTCGATAAAATGGTAAGGATTAGATAAGCTTTTATTGACGCCATCCAACGGTACACCCAGAAACGTGCTGTTTCGACGGGTTCAAATCAAAGGTAGAAGGGTCTCTGAAGTGAAAGATTAGTAGGGCATGTAAAGAGGTGGCTAGTATCTTGCAGGTACTCATTACACGCCGGACATATGTTTGATATGTCAAGGTCTATTCTGGATAAGTAAGAGTTTAACATGCTATATTATTCAGAACGAAACTGCACAAGAATCACTCTTATTTCTCGTGGCAACTCGAGCTCTTCATCTGCCATCTGCTATCCTCGTTGACTATCGTGAATAAATTATTTATATGACAAGTGCTGTATTCTGTAACAGTGCATGTTTTGAAAAAACCAAATTTGAAAAAAAAAGCACAATTATGAAACAAATTTTTCGAAAGTCTTTGAAGTCATTGAAATCTTAGAAATAAATTTAGTGCGAATCTGATCTAGTTTACAATTTATTATTATATAGACGTGAACATATTCTTCTTTTTGGCTGTACGGGACAAATTTTATAAGATATAATAAATAAAAGACTAGTGTAGTGGTAATGAACTAGAGTCTGAAAAAATAGTCCTTTTCTAAATTCTATATAAAAATTTCAATGAATGTGGTTTCTAAATTTTGGTTTTGGAGATGTCAGAAACGAATAAAGTTACAAAAGTTAGACATAGTTTGATTAACTTCAACCTAACCTCGACTAACCACAATCTCCATTGTGTGATTTCCAACTGGGCATTTTATTTATTTTCGAAACTCATTCAATATTATAACTGACCACAGAACACTCAATACATCTAACTTAACTGTACATATATACGAAATATTGTTTTTAGTGTTATTGCTGTTGTTGTTCCTTAAAATTGCTGTTGTATGAAATTAAAGAAAACAAAACACAAAATTGATTGAATCAAATTGATGTTTTATTGTTTCTAAAAGTTGCTGTTGAACTAAAAATAAATTGCATACGAATATTAACTAAACTAAACGCTATCGGCAAAGTGGAAATCTTTGAATGCTGCTGAACAGAATTGAAAACGCAAAAGAAAACAAAAAAAAATATTACCAAAATCAAGACACTGTTAATCACTTGACCACCAGCTTAAAATTTTGTGCATACGGCATGGGGGAAGTATGTGGCCGGTACCGTGGCACGCACACGCATGCGCCAATGCTGCAAGCTAAATGTAAACAAAAACAAAATTCCATTTAAAAATGAAATGCGAATTCCACCAAAACAAGTGCGACGATCACCAAAAAGCTAACAACAAAACGTCACTCATACACATCCACGAACACTCCACGATACACACACACACACACACACAGCATTTATATGTATCTAGTAGTATGTAGCCGCCAACACTTTGTAGTACAACAGGCTTACATTAAGAGCATAAAGTTTCCGCCCAAAACTTTACTACTACTCCAGCAGTAAGACGGCCGTAAAAACAACGTTGCCGGCACCGACTTGTACAGAAGTGCTCGAATACACGCTCTAAACTATTGAATTCACCCGAGACACAAACCGTCATAGCCAATGAAGCCACTTTTCACCACTGCTGCTGCTGTGTACACCGTTAAGCGCTAAGAAAATTGGTTGGCAACATGGCCGTTGGTTTAATTATTGTGTGCTTCCGTTTCTAATTCAACTTGAATGTTTTATTTTTATTTATATATTGAATATAGTATATATATATATATATATATTTCTTAAGTATTATTTACAACTATTTACGTACACTCGTGCATTCACGAAGATAAATCTTTTTTGAAATCTTCGTTTAGTTTTATTAAAGTAGAATTGTTGTTGATATACGTAACTATTTTTCTTGAACTTTTGAGTAATCTATTCGAAGCTACAGTGATTGAAGTCATCGCCGGTATTAAATGAATTGAATTATTGTGTTTTTCGTAAAAAAAAATATTAATAAATTTTATTGTAAATTGTTTGTTGTTTCTTAAAAAAATTAACATTACACGTTTATATAAGTAAAAATACTAAATAACACACACTTGCTTTTCCAAATATCTTTCAAACCCCCACTTCTACCACAACAAAACTACTCGTGCAACCGCCACAGAGAGGATGAAGGCTTTATTAAAGAAGAGGAAAGACCATTGCCGGAGAATGAGAATCAAAGAAAAGTCTGGTTACTTTTCGAGTACCCGGAGAGTTCGCAAGCCGCCAGAGTTGTAGCCATAATTAGTGTATTTGTTATATTGCTATCAATTGTTATATTTTGTCTAGAAACATTACCCGAATTTAAGCATTACAAGGTGAGTGCAACAATTATGTTAACCAATTTGTAAAACTATTTTGATAAAATTGAGCTTTTTCACAAAGGAAGGTTTTTAAAGCTTTGTTATATTGCAATAAGAAATTAAGGATTTTTGAAAAACGATGAAAACCTATGAATACAAGTGAAAGCTCTAAGATAATTGATTAAATTTCAATACGATAATTATTTAGTTTTTAAATTTTCGGAGCATTTTTGAGAAACTTTTACATTCAGAATGCTTTATTGAAAACCATAACAATAAGCTTTCATTTATATTAAAACTTTCATTATAAAACTAAAATCGTAAAAACAACGTTTTTTTATACAAAGCCTTTAAAAGCTTGGTTGTAAAAAGCGAAAGATTTTATAAAAAACGTGAAAAAACATTGATGAAAGTGAAGGATGTAAAATAAGTTAATAATTTTTTATTTTTTGCATTTGCTAAATATTTTTAGACAACTTAGATACTCCAAATACTTAATTTTAATTTAAAAATTATAAAAAAAAGTTTTTGAATGTTACAAGGTTTTATTATAGAACTAAAATCATGCTTTATTTATACATAAGCTTTTATTACAAAACTGAAGCTTTATACTTTTAAAGCCTTTTTTATATAAAACAAAAGCTTTATTCTCAAATGTGAAAAAGCTCTGATTTGTCATCTTTTTATGTGTTTTTCTTTCTTTTTTCACTTCTCTATTGGTAACATTAACACAAACATTTTACTACATCTGCCTTTGTTTATATTTTCTTTGCTTTTTGCGCGCATTTTTGCAACTTGATGTCAAATTCGAAACGAAAAGCTCCAGGAACGGGTTGGATAATTTTTTTTGGCAAAATACTACTTTTTTATTCATTATACTAACTAGTTGTTCGGTGTTGTATCTCAGTGTGCTCCAACCAAAAGCCTTTTGATAATCTATAAATGTGGTCTACATATAATTATGCCGCCTGTAATGTAATGCCAGCGCAAAAATTTAGAGTGTATACTGGTTTGAACTTTATAAAAGTTAGTAAATTATGAATCAAAATTAGTCTCTGCTTTCAAAAAGCATAGTTATTATTTCAAAAGCTCAGCTAGCAAGTAATTCTCCAGTATAAGCTTATTTCAGTGATAAAAAATTGAAGGTGAAAAGTTTAAACTCATTTCCTTGATTTGAAATCTATCAACTCGAAAGCTTCATAAAGATTCGTAGATGAAAAGCTAAGCCTACAAGCATTTCAGTATTAAAAAATGACAGGTGAAAGCTTAAATGTAATTTTCAGTATTTGGAAGCTCCAAACTTAAAAATTTCGTGAAGATTCGTATGCGAAAAGCTCCACTTACCAGCAAACTATTGTATGTGAACTAACCTCATTTTTTATTATTTTTAATATCCCAAGTTGAAAGATTTATTAAGGTTCTTCGTCGAATCGAACTTTTTATCACTTTCGATACTTCTACTATTTCAAATTCAAAGCTTCATGAAAACTTTTTGCAAAAAACAAAATCAAAATTTTAAGCTATTATTGTTTAAGTTTTAGCCAATAATTTTTGAGTCTTAACTCTCATTAAAATAATATTGAGTGTTTAAATTTGTATCGTTACTTCATCAAGTATCGCTCTATAGCTTCTTTATTGCTCACTGACTGCAAAGCTATCAATTTCTTTATATTTAGCGACTTTCTTTGAGTTTTCTACGCTACTTAAAAGCTCTCAAACCAGTTTACATTCTATTTAATGTTTATAGCTAAAAAAGCTTAGTAACTATTAACGGAATTATAAAATATAAATACTCTTTAAAATTTGATTTCGAAAATTGTACATCTATTAAATATTTAGGTGTAAACCTATGAAAAATAAAAAAAGATTGCCCACAGTGCACTTATCCTTTTGACATTAAGTTGTAAAAAGTAAAATATTTTTGTGTAAAGCTCTTATCATCCTTTTTTTTAACCAATATGGGAAAGTATTAAATAATTTGTTGAAAGCTTTTATTCATAATGTTGAGATGTATATTATTTACGAGTAAAAGCCACTTTAAAAAATGTTCAATATAGTGCCTTATTAAAATACTCACAAATTATAAATACTCCTCAAATAACCTTATGGGAAAACATTGATTTATCAGTCGATACGCCTACCCTTGCTTGAAAAATAATTATTTCTGTAAAGATTATTTTACCTTCACCAAAGTTTTCCCACATACTTTTGAATATTCATAAATTATCACATCCTTATTTATTTCTCTCATCCATTATAAGACTCTGTAAATGCTTTTACGCTAATTAAGTGTTTCTTTATGCTTACTTTTGTTTCTAAAGATAAGTTGTTAACATAATTTTCTTATATCTCAAATTAACAGGTGTTCAATACAACAACAAATGGCACAAAAATCGAGGAAGACGAGGTGCCTGACATCACAGATCCTTTCTTCCTTATAGAAACGTTATGTATTATTTGGTTTACATTTGAACTCACAGTCAGGTAAGTTTTTCTTTTTTAAATTTGTGTACGAAAGAAGTGTTCGAAAGTAAATAGCATTTCAGTCAATATAAAAATAAAAACTTATAGTTTTTATTATAGAAAACAGTTTATTTCCCTTACTTTAAGTAGTACGAATGTTCTGAGAAAAATAGCTTTAGAAATTGCAGATGAAATGTAATTTTTTTTTTATCATAAAATAATTGTTATATTATATGTTGTGTGGAGCTGAACTTCGCTGTGAAGTCAACAAGAAAGCATAAACAACAACCACTAATTCTTCAACACAAAAAGCGTGGAGCTGAACTTCGCTAAGAAGTCAACAAGAAAGCATAGACACAACATTATGTTTGAAACCTAAAAACTATTTAAAAGCATAGTTTTCGAAATGAAATAACAATTGGTTGAATATACAAAAAAAATATTCATTGTTTTTATCACAAGAAATAGTTTTTTTCAAATGTTTTTAGGAAACGCCTTTAGAGTCAATAGTTTTAAAACCCTGCCTTTATTTATAATTATTTTACCATGAAGTATCTGCAATTAAGGTTTAGTTAAAAAATATGAACCAGAACCTCACTGTGAAGTCAGTACAAAAAAAGGCAATAACCACTAACTAATATATCGGTTATATTTCGTAACGTCACTATTTTCAAAATAAATTTTTTAGTGGTAGGTAGTAGAGTTTCTTAAACTTTAAAATTATTACTGCAATTACTTTCAATTATTTATAAAAATATTAT
>NW_017537412.1:508057-509273 GCF_001853355.1 Bactrocera latifrons | reverse complement strand
TATATAATAATTTGTTGATTGAAAACATGCCATACCGATTATAATTTTTTAGGACAAGTCATCGAATCAGGCTATGTCCTTGGCAATATTACGAGTGATACGATTAGTTCGAGTATTTCGAATATTTAAGTTATCTAGGCATTCGAAGGGTTTACAAATTTTAGGACGAACTCTGAAAGCCTCAATGCGGGAATTAGGTTTACTTATATTTTTCTTATTTATAGGTAAGTTCCAGACGAAAAAAGCAAAACAAAACCAAACCAAACCACAAACAAAAACACACACCAAATACATAGAAACACACAAATATCCAAAAGAAAAAAGGCAACTAAACCAGTTACAACCCATACACCTATACAAAAACCCTCAAAAAAACTAAAACAACTATACAAACCTTACTCACCACCACCACCACCACCACTCTTACTACTACTACCGCTATCACCACCGCAACTACTATTGCTACTACTACTACTACATTTACGACTACTATTACTATTACCCCACGCGCACAACCATTCTAACGATCTACACCCAAGCATACGCACTCACGCATATAAACCCTCTAAAACAAAGTCTCAGAATACATGTACACAAGCTCAGCTAACACAGGGAACCCCAAAACAAATCACACACTCTATAAGGTCCAACTAAGCAATGGCACTTTTTCTTTTTCTATGTGCTATAAGAATAAAAAAAAATTAAATATTTCTCAGATTTTCAAGCCATTTGAGTTGTGCTTGGAAATTTCTCATAACTACAATATTTCGAAAATCAGTAAAAAGCTCAAAACTAGACATTAAAGAATTTAATGTTACTCACCAAGCCATCAAATCTAGGTATTAAAAATGTTCAATGAAATTGTATATGTTTGGAAAATAAGAGCTTTCGATTTGGTATCTTTTTTTTATGTTAGAACTGAACGCTATAATTAATGAAAGCAAGAAAAGTTTTTTTGTGTTTTATGTAATCCAGAAAAAATTTCAAAAAATCAACTCTCAAATATAAAATTCGAAATAAAAGTATGACAAGATATTTAATTTTGTATTTTGATCAAAAGAAAACATATTTAACTCGTTTCATAACAAGAACATCGAGACCACTTTATTGAAATCTAAAAATCGTTCGTCTTTTTGGCGAAGGTTTGTTTAAAATTTTCTTCCTAAAATTATTCACTTGTTAAAATTTAATTATTTTGAATTTATGAAAAAATTTA
>NW_017537412.1:482651-507762 GCF_001853355.1 Bactrocera latifrons | reverse complement strand
AAATAAGAGGAATATTAAATGATATACTTAATTGAGTCAATTAACGAATTGTCTACAATAATACGGTCAAAAAAACTAAACAATCAAACTAATAAATCTTAGTTGATTTAATTATCGGCTGAATTTAGTCAATTAGCAAATTGTCCAATAATATACGTTTTGAAAAAAATTTTAAAATTATGAAGCAAAAACAAACGGAATATTATTTGAAACACTAAATCTTAATTGAGTTAATTCGCAATTGCCTTCCTTAATTGAGTCAATTAACAAGTTGTTCACAATAATACGTTCATAGAAAACTCAAAAGTCTTAATTGAGTTAATTAGCCACTTAATTTAGTCAATTATCAAACTGTCCAATAATATACTTTTGAAAAAAATTTAAAAATTATGAAGCAATCCAAGATGGAAGAAATTTAAAAATTCTAAAAATTATAAAGAAACCCCAATTAAGCAGATGTCTAAAAGTCCTATATTGGTCACATTGTAGTTTGATCAATTAGCTCATTGAATTAATTAAATTGATGATCTATTCGCTTGCACGATACCTTTCCTAAAAATTTTTAATTTTTACCATTTCGTTATAAAAACAACTTTTCGGTGTAAAAAATAATTATTAAAATACATTTTGTATTTTAGTTGAATTTTTTTAATTAAAAACCAAAAACTATAAAAGTCATACGCAAATATTGAAATGCCAAAAATGTGAAAACAGTTTATACTTCGATCGACAAATATCTGTCCACACTTGAGCCTTTTACTGATCTTCACGAAACTAAGAACCTAAACTATATAATATTCAAAACAGCAACCACAAATAACCTACACATGCACTTTTCCCCCAAAAATTTATTTCAAAACCCATTTTTAACGTTTCCCTCCTTCCACCAAAGTCCACTCTAAGCTTGCAAAGAAATTTTTTTCGTATAAAAAAACATTTGAAAAGCATACCAAAACACTTTAATTTCCATATATATTTCCAAAAAAAAAAATATACCGCTTTTTCTATAAATATCAAAAATATAGTAAACTTAACATAGTAAAGATGGCAAAGCAAACGCAAAACGATAATTTATTTGTACTGTACCTTTGAGTGTAAAATGTTAGCAAAAACCACAACGAATGTTAATAAAAAAAATAGAAAAAAATGTAAAACAATTAGTGCTTGGGAAAGTACTTTCCAAAGTACTCCAAAAAGTGCTTTCAAAAGTGCTTCCCAAATCTTTGCCCGCTCACGAAGTATACTTTTTTGTGATTTCTTTTTTTTTTTTTTTTTGTTTTTTGCCTTTGTTGGGCGTCGAGAGGTAATGAAACAATGATTACTAGTAATTGTGATACTTGTAATTTACACAGGATTATTGTGTAGGTGCTGTGTGTAACTTTTTTTTACTAAAATATTTACAAAACAAAATTTAAAATATTACAACAAAATAATATAAATATTTTTGTACATCAATGTATAGCATACATACGTATATATATACATATATGAGTGTGTGAGTAGGTGTAGGTGTAGGCGTTAGGTATTTACATATATGCATTTATATTTAAGCAAGCATAGTTTTAGGCGCATAAATATCATTAACTTAAAGTAGCGGTAAAATGTCATCAATAACAACTATAAAACGTGCCGGCGTCTGTATGTCGTAGTGTGTCGTAGGTACTCATTCATTTACATATAAGCAAAAGCTACGCACAACACCAAATCTACAAACTAAAATTATATTATTAGTGCCTACAGGTATACAATATATAAGGTGAAATGAACCGTTCACCAGTTTAAACCCGTATGAACGCATACTGAGATGTTTTCTACCCAACCATTGAGGCCTCCACGTACATATAATATCTACATATAAACCCGTATAAAACATTCACATTCAATTATATATAGCACGAAACCAAACCACATCGTCTGAAACCCCTAAAAGTGTGCTATATACAAGCATTTCGATTCCTGAGAAGTAAATATATAGAAATTTACTCGAATTTTAGTCTATTGCTCCTGATATACTTTGACAGAGTAAAACGCATTTGTTTCCAGCCCAGCAGTCCGTTTGCAATTTTAAGGTGAAATTTAAAATTGAGATTGTGTTGCCCACAAAATCGCCGCTGCGTGTATTGTGTTTATGCCGAGCAAGCAGGCGCACTTAACTAACCGTACTTGAGCCCACTAAGCGAAACTTTTACAAAAAAAAGTTTTGTGTATAAGTGTCCCCCCACCATGGCAAATCTTTCTAAATTATCACAAAAAAATATTTCTCTCTCTGTATGTTGTACTTATATAATACTAATAATATGGGTGGGCGTAGTTGCATGCATACAAATATATAACTTCTCGAAATACTGAAAAAACTACTTCAACTCTTCCAATTGTATTCGTCCTTTTATTTTTTAAACTGTACTAACCAATGTGCTTGACATTAATCTCTTCACCATTTAGAAAAAAGTATTTTTCAAGTTCATCAAGTGTGACTTCTATTTCGTAGTTAATCGAATTCATTTCAAAATTCATTTTCCTTTCACCATGTCTGTAGTAGTTTGTTTTTTTTTCTAGTGATTGTAGTACTAATCTCTATGAATTCTCTTTCTAACCCCATCTCTGACGTTATAAGTGCTGAGTACTAACAAATATTCATACCTATATGTCTGTGTGTGTTTACCATATTGGCTTTTATTTTCTTAATTACTTTAAGATACTTCATTAAGTTATCTCTAGAATTTCACTATTAATCGATAAGATATTGCGGAATAGTGGTATGAGTATATTTTAAAGTAATATATTTAATTAAGCAAGTGATAAATGGTCCATAAGTTTCACAAATTGAATTAAAAGTAATTTAATTAGTTAATTAATTGAAATGTGGTAAAAAAAATAAAAATGTTCCTAGTGCTTGTGACCAAACTCGCAACTCGGTACTCGGAATTGTTAATAAAATGCTAAATATAGTAATTTCCGCCAGATGTAATACACCTAAGCCAACCATTTTTCCAGCATCCCAAACGCTTTTCAAAAGCACTTTTTCGGATGGCCTTCAGCTCTTTCAGCGAATTTTGTTTTATCCCCTCGATCGATTGAAAACGGGTTCCATGGAACGACAATTTCAGTTTGGGGAAAAAGAAAAGATCCCATGGAGCCAAATCTGGTGAATACGGTTATTGATCGATGGTATTCATTGCGTTTTTGGTATTAAATTCGAATTAGTTTTAATAACGCCCTTCCGAAACAAATTCAAGAATATCGAAAAAAGCAAAGAGCATCACCTTCATTTTTAAGCGGCTTTGGTGTAGTTTTTTTGATTTGTGCTCGTTTTTTCCCTCCATTCCGATGGTTGTTGACTTGTTTGCATGTCAAACACATAAACCTCTGTCTCATCGGTAGTAATTATGCTCTTCATAAATGTGAGATGGGAATTCTTATGATCGAGCAAAAAATTCGAACGAACTCGCGAGAGATCACGAGCTCTCGTGCTTCGATTTTAAAACATCATACCCTTTTATCCATTGTAAAAATCGCAACAGCTGCTGTAAACAAATTGGTACACAGAGCACGCTCATATTTGGCATAGTAATTAAGGACGGTCCTATCAACTTATCAAAACATAATATATATTTTTTTTTTTTTTGTTTTTGAAAAATTATTTACCAAGCGAATTTGGTAACAATTTCCGTATGTTTTTTGTCACAATGAAGTTCAATGTTCTTAGTACTATAAGTAATTAATAGAATTAATCTGATTTCGAGGATTCTTAATTATTTTTTTTATTTATGGAATCATTTTATAAAGGAATTTCTTAGTTCTAACGAATAAGAAGTCTTCAATTACAACTTAAAGTCTAATTTATAATCACGATAAATATATGATTTAACTCTTCATATATAATAAATTTAAATACTTATAATTCTGCCTTATAAAAGTCTTTATTATTAATAATGAGTATTTCTTGTAATCCTTTTCATAACAATAAGAGTCAGATTTGTTAATTAAGTCAATGACTTTATTCCTTCCATAAATGAATTGTAATTTGTTTGCATTGAAGTTTAATTAATAATTGCCAGTATCATCAACATAATGATAAATAATGATTTGGCTGAGTTTTTTTAATTTAATCTATTTCTTGAGTTAATTTAAAAAATTGGCCTTAATTACTTGAGTTTTGTTCGGAGTTTTATGTTACAATTATGCTAAATTAGTTAATTAATTAACTACGTAATTTAAAAAATTTGCAATACCGAAGCTACGATTATAGTTAAGGATTAGGTGTTTTTCTAGGCATGTGGTTTCCAAAAAAAAAATAAAAATAAAAAACGCATATAAATTAATATATTTATATAATTAATATATATAGCAAAGAATTTGATACATAAAAACGAGCGTTTCCTTTTATGTCTTAAAAATGATTAGAGGAACAATTTTCGACCACTTTTTTCAGCAATTAATACCGTATGTCAGCACTAACGCACCAAATATAATCTTCTAAGACATCAATTGTCTTGGGCTTATCTATAGACATGCGGCTTCACAACTCGGAGCCCACGACACAGGCTCACAACGCGAGATAATTTGCTCAGCATAAGTTTCCTACATTATATTAAACCAAAGAAACAGGCTGTATTGTATGAAGCATGGTCTTGTTCAAATCCAAGGTCGTCCTCATCAATATCCCCCAAATCAGGCAAAAAGGACTTTAATCACAACCATATAACAGTCGCCCTTGAATGTAACACACGTCACTATCGACACGCTTGATCGCCGTTTGGCTTCAATTTTTGCACAAGTTGTCTTTTTGAGTCCGCAAACCAAGATCCTTCATCCAAATGTTCTATAAAATCCAAATGTTGAGCACCAAGTCGGGTGAACTCAATCGACTATTTTTTGATATTCTGCTCCACAGCAGCAATAGCGCTTTCGATGAACAATGTTCGGCGTCTCTGATGCTACAGTAAATATGGTGAGGTTAATCGTTGTTTTACCAGAAAACACATTTCTCAAGTTATACTGAGCACTATTTCACTGTATATTAAATCACTGGAGGTTTTTTCGGATTCCGTAGATGAATCGTCTTAGAAAATTGAGATGATTCCACTATATCAAAACTATTAACACAACTTAATGAATAGCAACTTATGAAATAACTGCACGATATCGATCGAGCCAGGGATCGAGTTCTGATGCCCTTACTAGGAATAAAGTTCAAAATCATGTTTAGAGAATAAATAGAGACATTTGAGCGAAATTATTTTCAACAGTATATCAAACCGTAGATCGATTAACATGACTGGGGATATGGTTCAGAAAAAATAGCATAACTCAATCAGTTTTGTCAATGTAGAATATTTTCCTCTCGTCTAAAAATTAAGTAAAATATATTATTAATTTTATAGTTTAATTCAAGTTCAGTTAATGCAGACAAGTGTAGTTATTCTGAGAAAGTTCGTGGACCTCAGGCATCAGTTTTTAACTAAAATATAACCATAAAATCGAAAGTTGTCAAATTGTAAAATAAAGTTAAGGAATATTTTACTACAAGATGAAGCAATTTATTATATACTACAAGTATCTTATAGAGCAAATATTTTCATTACACTAATATAACAAATGATGAAGAATCGTATTATTATCTTATGAAGTTATAAACTATTTAAGGTATTTTTTGTTCTCTATAAACAAGAATATATATTTACATAATGGTAAGTTATTTAATAATATTTATAGCATCACTTTTATAATTTTCAATTAATTTTCAACTTTTTGTATACCCTTTTACTAAAAATGAATTTAACTTTTTAATGACTTGCTCACACGTATCACTTTATCTACTTCACCTTAACACTGCATCTAGTACAAATCCCGTTTTTTTACAAATTCTTTCCACTTCTACGCACTCACGTCCCAACACCCCGCCAAACCTTGTGATGTATGCACTGCCAAGCCCAATTGACATATTCACAATACCTTCGGAAATTTTTGGGGATTCGTCCACCAATTTAAATGCTTAAAATTGCAAATTTCGTTGACTGCTATTGTGCTTAAACCACAACAACTACAACAACAACAATATCAACAATACCAATACCAATATTTTGCTTTCATTTGTGTAATTGAAAGTTTTGTGGCCTAACCAGTTTTGTTTGTGTTGTTGCGTTTGCAGGTTTTACCATAATCTCCACGTCTGTCATACTTACATACATATACATTTATTCTAAATATTGTGCTAAAATTCCATTTGTTTTTTTGCCGACTGTAGTAAATGTAGTCTCATCGTTTTGTCTCATGTTGCAAATCTTTATCGTTGTATATTTTCTACTTCAAAATACGCGACGTCTCGCCTTCGTCAACGTTGTACAATTGCATATAGTAAATACATACATACGAATATTAATATGCGTACTAAATTAATAGTTGTCTCAGCCATCGTTGTAATTTAACGTCGTAATTGTTTAGTTGCTATCAGTTTGTATGTAGTTGCCTCAAAGCAAAAATAATTAAATAAATAAAAGAAAATAGAAATAATCATGCGAAAGGAATGGAAAATAGAAGAAAAAGGAGTGACACTCAATTATAACTATAACTAAAATTAATTTAGCGATTTTTTTTTTTATTTTATTGAATTTTGATACAATTTATTTAAGCAAGTTTCTTAAGATTCAAAAATAATGAAGAAAAAATTTCTTTAAATAATTACAATAAAATTAATCATAAACAATTTTTGGATTAAAAGTTAAATTTTCAATTTCAGTTTTGGAGCTAAGAATGAAATTTTCAATTTTAAATCCTGATTATTTAAATTTGATCCAAAATGTTTGGAATTGGAAATTGGAACCGAAGTTTTATGTATAATTTAAAAATAAAAGAAACAATAAAAAAATATTTTTCAAATAAAAAGCTGGAAACGTAATTGATAAAAGTAATAAATATTTTCATTTTTCAAACAGATATACCATTAGCATATAATTAAAAAATAATTAAATTATTTTATATTAAATTATTTTATTTTTAAATACTTATTTACTTGAAAAATAAACCAACATCGTTCCAACCGTAATGGTTGGCATAACAATTAATAATTTCTTAAAAAACAAAATGTTCCAAGCCATAAGGATGAAGATCAATAAAATTTGTATTTAATGTTAAAAATTAAAAAGCATATTTCTTAAATTTTGAATATTTCACGTTTTCTTCGTCTATTTACCATTCCTTTCGTGCGATTGTTACATAATTAGCTTTACCAAAAAAAAAAACTAGTTTACCAATATGCACCCCGTTAATATTACTAATCAACAAAATTAAATAGCATAGCGTAGCGTTTATAAATACTAACCCCTAATTACCGTTAACCACTTTCGCCACTATACCACCACTTATGTACATTGACAAGTAACGTAGTACACGAACGTGACATACAAACGAAAATGACCGAACAATAAAAATATGGACTTTAATTAGAATAGTCAGAATCGACTAACACTCAATTGAAACTTTTCTGATCCTAGGCGACTTTTACTATCATTAATCGGTGTTAGAGTCGATATTAACTAGTTCAGGATTTAAAGCTTAGCAAGCCAACTGTATACATATGTAAATAAACTAAATAAACTCCTTGTATAGTGATTATATGTCTCACTATTCCAACTGTTATAAAGAAGTAATTAGTACACAATTTGGGTTATAATCCTGTAGTTAGTGGTACGTACTGAAATCCATATGAAATCTATGATATTTAAAACTAAACTCTTTGAATTTCGGTCTTTCCATAATCACATTCCAAAAAGATTATCTCCCAGTTCTTCTTTTTAATATTTGACCAGTAGCCAATGGAGAGTAGTCTTCGTAGCATCATTGTGTAGTCAGTCGGTATTCAGTGCCTATTTTTATGAAGAATTCCAATACACATGTCAAACTTTTAAGCAAATTTCATTAAGAAATCGAATTTTTAACGTCTTTTTTACATTAGGTTCCGTCATAACTTTCATTACTTGTAAAGAATTTAATATTACATAATTTTCATAAAGTATATTGTAATTCTTTTCTATCCAAAGGCTTTTGTATTTTAAATTACATAATGTCCTAGGTATTTAGAGAACTTTCGCAAATCCAATGCATAATTCCAATAAATTCGTTCGTTCGTGCGTTCGTGCGTTCGTTTATTCAAATTAGAGCTACCTACCATTTTGTTTATTTCCGAATGTCAAATGAATGCATTCGCTATATCACAACACGACAGGGTGATTCAAACTCACTGTGATGTTTACATAAAAAGCTTAGGCGTGCAAATGTTATGTTAAGCGTGACGCTAATTTTTTTGTGACGACATAAACTCTACTCTCTCACCATTCAACTCTCTTTTCAACTTCACTTTCACTATTAATACAAAATGTATACATAATTACATTTAATATTAAATAAATAAATATTTTGTGAGTTAATGCCTGTGCTGTAGAGTGTAGCTAATGTGTTTCTTCGTGACGCTAAATATATGTTAAAAATACTAAACATGTACAATTAAGTAGAAAGTTATATATCATATTTATATTTATATATACATATATAATGCAGACATACTACTACAAAATAACCATACGAGTAAGCGCAAACAAATAACTAACATTTTGTAACTGTGAAAATAAGTTAGTTTCAAATTGCTCGGTTTATTTTTAAACAAATGACTACAAATCAGCCACGCTATGTACATGCATACAAAAAAAAATATTGCCAACGAAATACTATCTTTTTTTTGTAGCAAATTAACCCATATATAATGTTTAGTTTATTTTTCAGCGAGAAAGAAAACGAATAATCTGTATATTATTCGCAGAAAAAGGTTCAGTATAAATTGTTTGTATGAAATACTTAGTATGGCTACTATTAGTGAAACAGTTAGTTTTGAAATGGAATTTTATACATAAATTTAATAGTATTTTAGTTGCAGTTTTTCTATGATTTGCACATTTAGTTAAACTGAAATTATATTACAATAAACCACATAATAAAACACATAAAACATATATTTTTATACAAATGTTTTTTTCCATCCCACTTTTGCTCTACCCGAAACTGCTCTTACTCAGTTCTTTGTTAATAAAAAGCACAAAAAATTTGTTTTCCTGCAGTTACTTAATCCTTTTTTTTTTTGTAGTTTAGCTAGTTAGTAAAATGATAGTTAAGTTATACATAGTTGATATGAAATTTAATAATTTTCATTTATTTACTTTTAGTGCCACGTTGAATTTAACTTGTTGCTAAAACTTTAAAGTAATCAAATTTTCGTTTTGTTTTTATGTAGTTAGCAATTAAAAATATAATTATGCAGAAATAAAATTATGCTCTTATATTAAAAATTTTTTTTTTTTTTTTTTTTTTTTTTGTAAGAAAATATGGTAGCAATGCTTTGAGACAATTTTCACAAATCAAATTTTGTCGTTACGCAAGCGAAACAGGGTACATATAAAAAAATGTAAACAAACCTTGGAGATAAAAATACTTTATTTGTATATATTACTGTACTCTTTTGCTTGTAGCGCCATAAAAATATTACATATATACACTTTTTTTTTAATGAAAAGCTTTTTAGCCAAATATTTTGCAAAATTCCAAGCAGAATTTAAACTGAAATGAGCAAAAACTATTGTTTTGTCCACTATATTTATGCATAAAATTATTATAATGTAAATATACCACTTTATTTGCTACTTAAATAAATAAAACTTCACTAATTATTTTAACATTTCCTTCATCCATTTGCCGCTTGTCCTCAAAACGCAAACAATATATATACATATAAAAAATATATATAAAAAAATTCTCACACATGCATTGATTTGTATGCGCACATGATTAATGCTCGTGTATGACGACGTACCCTGTGCCGTAACGTAGGCGTTGTTCTATTCTCTTCGGCGGTTTATTTTGCGGAAGCTGGTGCCGAAATGTCCTTCTTCAAATCCATACCAGACGCATTTTGGTGGGCAGTGGTTACCATGACCACAGTGGGATATGGTGATATGAGGTATACATTTAAAAGCAAAATTACAATAACAATATTAGTTTATGTAAACTATGAAAATAAATATTTACAAAAATCAGGGACGGTTAGTGGAATAATATAGTACTATATACATTTGAAAAATATTGAAAACAATTAAAAAAATTTCAAGAAAATTTAATAAATTAACAGTCGCAAAAAAGAATTTTTTCAAGTATTAAAAAATAAAATAAAAAAGAAATAATAAATAATAAATTTACTTTCTTTTTTTAACTTGAAAATTATAGTATTTTTATGCGTGTGTAAATGTACATATCTAATTTAAATTTTTAGTTTTTTTTCTCATTTAATAATCTACGAAGTCTATTATGAACTGTCGTAAATAAATATATAAAATTCAAAAATTGTTTACACAGAATTTGGTTAGTCCAACTAACGAGTTTAAATTTTTTGGTAGTTATTTTAAATTTGTCTACGCCAAACCGTCCCCGATGATTACTGACAATATGCCATAATATTAATATAATTATCTGTACAAATGTCTGCATATCGTCATGCTACTTTGGTGTGAAGGATCTGTACTTTTACTGCAGCTATCGCTATTATTCGAGAATACCTAATTTCTTACGCTCTTATATATCTTTGTATTTTTTATTTATTCTTAATTAAATGTTTTGATTTCTAAACTGTGCAAACTAAAAAAAGATATAAATAAAAAATGCTATATATTATACTAAATGTCACCAATTCATTGTGATGCATCTGCATCACACTGTGGCTACCTTCAGTGTCGTTTCGTTGTACGCCAGTTATTCAATATAAATGTGACATTTTTGGTTAATTTTTGTTTGTGCGTATAAAATTGTAAAATATTGAATTTATTCTAACAAATTAATGTATGTGTTGAAGAGCTGAATTTAAATATTAATTGTATAAAGTAAAGGTGTGTGTGTGCGTGTTGTGTTTACAAATATTTTGTGCTAACAAATTGATTTAGTGCTGAAATGATTTTCTTAACAATTATTATTATTTAATCTTTTTATTTTTGTCACTTTCAGTTATTATCAAATAATTTGTGATATATTAAGCTATTTGTTATGTATATTCGGTTATTTAATTTTTTTTGTTTTTTTTTGTCAATTGCATGCATATTTGAGCCCAAGCAGAACATAATACAATTTCTTCGTATTAAAAATACAGATTCTTAAAATAAAGTTCAAATTTGCAACGTATCACCATATTTCATATGAGGTAGATAATTACAATATTTTTGAACAATCCTGCCATTAGATAATGTGTTAGTACTTCCCTGACTTCGGCTTGGCTAGCAACCCTATTTGATAAAAATAATAAAACGGAATCTAAAATTATTAAAAATATCAATAAACAGAAACCAAAAAATTAAGCTTCGGTATCAATAATTTTTTCTTCAAGCACATTTAATAAATATCGCGTAAACTTCTTAAACAATTTTATATCAATTAGACGCTACAATTTGTGGGTGGTATGTCCGAATGCACAAGCAAATCATACTATTTTCCGTCTGTTAGTTTTGAAACTTATCAGTTATCTTTAGTTCTCTCCTTTTTGCTTTTCCAAAAATCTTAAATATCATTTAAGCAAAAAACAAAAAAATCCTAAAATAATGTTTGATGATTTAAACACGCTACTTTCAAATAAATTCTGCTTGGGATACGTACTCATGGTATATATATTTGCTTTTTTTTTAATGCGGAGAAGCAAAACTATAAAAAATATTAAAATAAAATATTTGCTGTGCTGTTCAGTCTTATAAATTACAATTACGAAAATTTCTTCAATACCACATATAACAAGTTTCAATGAGCAAACCAACATTTACTGCAAAAATGTCAGTAATTTTAACGAAATTAAAAACTTAAAAAAGTAGCAAATAAAGTAAATCAATATTTACTGCAAAAAATTGCTAATTTTTTATCGATAAATATAAAATATTACAAATATTTAGTGCATTTTGTGATAAAGTACCCAACAATGAAGTAAACGTTTAAACATTTTCCAAAAAAATAATTAAAAAGTAAAATATCCTTACATTACTTACAAATTTCTACACCAAATACCCTCAGTGCTACTAACAGTACCAACATCACTACTAAGAAATATAGTAATAATAAATACTGCCACTACAGAACTACTACTACTTACTAATTCAGAATCCCTCATATAAGCCATACATTTTAACAAATTGATACAAAAACTTTTGTAAATCGCCCTGACCACCAAAGTCAATAGCCATCACCAAGAGTCCGTACATTAAATAGAAATCATCTCACAGTTAATCTCTCATCATATTCCTGCTTTTTCACCATCCTTTCCCTCTTTGTTTATTACCGTTCATTTTCATTCTATTTTCAATCGAAATCCTTTCAATATCCTACAAACTCATCCTTAATCCTAATTCCTTCAGAAAAAAGACGAAATCACAATTTTCTCTTTCAACAACAACCATAGCGAAGAAACCAATAGATTTGTTTGATTTTAGGCGTTGTACTCTTCTCATCGGCGGTTTATTTTGCGGAAGCTGGAAGCGAAAATTCCTTCTTCAAGTCCATACCCGATGCATTTTGGTGGGCTGTCGTTACCATGACAACCGTTGGATATGGTGACATGACGTATGCAAAATCTACTAATAATAATTATTTTCACTTACTACTTAACTAGTACTATATATTTTTTTTTTTTTAACTTTTCGCATAAGTTCATTTGCTGAGTATATATACATGAATATATAAGTTTTCGATTTTTAAATGGAAAATATTCATATTTTATTTAGCTTGCTTTAGAAATGAAACTTAGTAGCAAAGTGAAATTAAAAAAATTTCATTTATTTAAAATATTGTGTTTAAAATAAAATTTGCTCCAAAAAATTTCAATATTATTCCTTGTAATCTGTCTAATTAATTTTGTCGCTACGTTTCATTTCTTTGTGCGCCAATTCACCTAGATAAGCTTATAGTTTTGCATTACTTTTCCTTTGCAAATTCTAGAAAACGTTTGCAAATCGCTTATTGAAATATTACATTACAAAAAGCATTAACTTCAGTTGAATTTAGTGTTTTACACAAAAGAAATAGCAAACAAAAAACAAAAATGGTGCCGAAATTACTTTGCAATTTCAAAACAGTAGATTTGCATTCGAACTCATCTGCATAACAGTCACATCTTCTCCGAATTCACACCTACATACTGCATACATACAAGCAATCATGAATATTTGTCTATCAACAATTTGCATACAGTCGCATTTCTATTTTCATACAAAACATACAAACTCACGCATACATACATATATACTCACATCGCGCCTGCATTAACAGCCATTCAGCAAGCTCCCATTTTCATGTACATGCATCCATACAGTTCCAACTGACACTCACCCAATTGCATCAAAATCGTTTTCTAACTCACAATATTCGAAAAGCTTCCATGATTTCATTCAATTAAATTTTGCTATCCACCCACCCACCTTCGTTCTTCAAAGCGTTCTAAATTATTAACACACACACGCACCCATTCGCTCATATATGTCTACGCTGAAGCATTGATGAACAACAACAATAAATAAGCAGGCAGGTGTGCACAACAACAACACTGCACTTATTCATTTCGTTTTCTATTCTTCCGCATCATCACACCGCATTTTCCTTGGTTCGTTCGCTAACGCACACATACTGCCATAATTCCACTCACCTGTGGATTAAGCTGCGTTTACACTTGGTTTCAAGAATGCAAACTTTTTAAATTTGCTAAACTATATATTATAATTGTAGTATTATCCAATATAAATATTGAAGATGTCAAATTTAATATCAAAGAAATTAACTATAATGTGAATGCAATGTTATGAAGATATTTCAAAGAAAAACATGTTTTTTGATACTATTTCTTCATTTTTTTATGTACTGCAGAGTCTTACTATGCAAAAGCATATTTCTTTCATAACTTTTATAAATTTATACCATAGAAAATATCTGAAATTCATACGAAGACTTAAAGGCTCAACACCCTTTACCACGTTTGCCCAGTACAACTTACATATATCCCAAATAGTAGAAAAATAAAAAAGTGGCCATATTTTTTTTAATCAAAAAATTATTCGTAAGGATTCTAATTATAATTGATCTATATAAATTTAATTAATTCTTAGTCCTTATACCTAGAAATTGCGTAATATCCAAAATTCAATACAAAAAAGTTTTGACCCGTTCCCACTATGCCATTTTTAAAGCAATACAAATGATAGATTAATACCTGTTCAACTAAATTAGCTTTTGGTATGTACAGGTTATATCATACTTTTGTCTAAAAGACTCACTCAGGATTGTTATTGGAACAACATATCAGTTATCATAAAAAGTGGCTAGTCAAACTGAGCGTTTGACTAGTTTTTGACTTAAAGTCTTAATGTTTGACTTAGTGCCTCCACGACTTGTGGACAACTTCACGCTTCTAGCAGAAACTCTTAAAAACTCTAATATGTAGTTTTTATTACGTAAGACTTTATCGATACCTTTAAAATTTGTAGAACTGTTTGAAATCAATCTCGTAGATCTCAAACTATTTTAAATTGTCTACAGCAGTTACTCATGATCAGTCTGATCAGTTTGCTTGAAGAGCAAAATTATTTGTATATATTCGTATAGTAGTAGTTTCAGCTGAAGTCCACCTTCGGGTTTCTAAGCAGATCCGTCTTCTCAACAATTTTCAAATTTTTTTAGTTCAACAAATTTAACGTTGAATAGCTAAGAGAACCAAATAATCTAATTCTGTGAGAGTCATATTTCGTTATATCGAATAGTACTTCTACATACCATCCCACACAGAAAACTTTGAAGAATAAAACTGATTACAACTCCAATTATAGTTTAAAGTAATATAAATATTTTTCTGAGAACAAATGAGTTTATTATTCCTAAAAGTGAAGTGACATGTTTCATAAATATATACTTATTTTTCTAATTCGCCTCTTTAGATCAAAATTGCTCTTTAAGCAGCTTTGGAAAACAAAGTTATAATAGTAAATTTCTAACTTTTATATAGGGATAGATAACAACAAATTGAGGACTGAACAAATCCCTAAGACCCATTGATCTTGAAATTTTTAAACAAAAATGTCCAAAATATATACGAATCCTCTGTTTTTGTGTAAATCGTAAAATGAACTAAATTATTCCTACAGTAAATCCAGTATACCCGAATGCTATCTATAATCATCTATATACCAGTATCAACACCGATGCGTGCTACTTTCAGCACTATACTTTTATAGTTCAATTTTTCAAAAATCTCAAATTAAAGTCAACATCAGTGCTTCAAACACACTCAACATTTTCAATAAATCTGAATGATACATTTTTTTTTTTTTAATTTGTTTACTGAATAACAAAATAAATCAATTTTGTTCTGTGCATGTGGGCATGTTTAACTTTGTTTATGCTTTATTATGATTCAAATCTGGCAAAAGTAGTGATGGCTAAGAGTTCAATTGCTCTTTTTCGTTTGCTCAATTGCTGGGAAAACTGTGCAAATTATTTGAATGAGAAAATTTTTGTGATTTATTTATTCAACTAATGTTATCATTTTTAACCTCATTTATTATACAATTCTATCGCATTTTCTTTTCGTTCTATTTGCCTTACTTTATATCATTTTGTTTTTGAAATTTATTTTCTATAAATGTTAAATCATCTGTTTTGTTTGGAATATATTTTTACGTATTTGTACATACATACAAATGTTCAAAACATATAATTATGCATTTAATAAAAATAAGAATATGTGTGTTGTACAGAATAATTTATTCATCGTTAAAGAGAAATGCAGTCACACACAAATCGTTCATACGCTTTTGACAAATTTCACTGGGCACATTTCCATTCACATATAAACTTTGCACTAACGCCATTGTTTGCTTAAAACTTTATATCCGAAATTAAAGTTTTTTCTTAAATAACGATAATTGAAATCGAATTATTTAGTTTAGAGCACAAAATCTGTGCATCAAGATCTTTGGAATTTGTTTGTCCTCTCCAAAGATTTCTACGATTTAAAATTAAGTTTGACCCTGATTAAAAAAACAATATATTTACATATTCACATATGTAAACCAATGGTGAATATTGCTCCTTCAACATAGACTCATTCTGAGCCATTACAAGCATGCCAACGATTAATCCCTTGTTACACCACATAACACTCGACTGGTCTTTATTGCCTTAAGAGAATGTCTTTTAATGACTAATGGCGTGTTCGCCAAGGCAGACGCCTTTCAAGGATATTTTTGTTGAACATGCAACGTTCTTTGAAAGCACATTTTCCTCCCGAAAGCTTTCAACAGATGTTAAGATTAATCAACCAATATTAGAACCACCTGCCGCGCTATACCTAAGCTGCGGTCACTAAAACTAACCTGACCTTACCAAAAAATTTCAGTTAGATTAAAAAAATATCCTAAGGCAACCAAATCAACAGTTCCAAGTTTCTATTTTCAGTTGTTTATACCTCATCTGAACTATCAAACTTAAAAAAAAAAAGTTTTGTTATAAAAGCTAGTTTGATTATATTGCTAGTCACTCTGTGAAAATATATTTCTAAAACTTCCATGCTACCCAAAAACATCTTAATATTTTCCAATAACAAATCGCTCACCAATTAGCTCACCCAAAATTTCATATTAATTTATAGAAATATTCAAGATTATAAAGTTTGCATGTGCCATAATATCATAAAATAGTATAAAAATTTATTAAAAAATAAATTTAAAGTTAATATAAACTTGAAAGCACTCTTTATCATATATTGAAAAATTACGCTACAATAAAACATAACCAGACATTTTACATATAAGCATTTAACATATCAATCTATGCTCTGAACTAGTTGTAACACAACTGATCTCTCGCTCTGTCGGTCATCCACGCTCACCCTCTCTATCTCTCTCTCTCTCTCTCTCTCTCACTCCACCACTTCAACTATTACAATAAGTAGTTTTACGTCACTTTCAACGCGTTCCGCTCATAAATCGTCACTGTATATATGCTCTTCACACAATTTTTTTCGATACATTCACATAAAAATATATAACTTATCTATCCGATATTTCTATAATTTGATTTTGACTTTAACAATCGTTGTCAACAACTCTCTTAACCTTCTTCCAAATGCAAATAAAACAAAAAATCTCTCAACGTAGTATATTTCGTTATTTGTAACTAAATATGTTTTATTATTTTTTTCTTTATATGTTTAATGTATTCTTATAAATCATATATAATATAAATATATCGTTATCGATATCGATATTTTTTATACTTATTTACATATTCTGATAAACAAAACCAAAGCAGTTTAAGAAATTTTACTTTACATTTTTATATATTTGTATTTTCATTTTATTATCGTTCGTTCTCGTTCGTTACACATCGTACTTCATCACAATGCCAAATCAAAAAAAAATAATAATAATTAAATCAATTAAAATTAAAAAAAAATCAATTGAAATTAAAAACTACTCAAATTATCAACCGAAATCGAAAATGCAATCGAAATTGAAAATCGTATCGAATCGACTAAAATCGATATTTATCCCACGTTAATCAATCATATGTGAATGAATGAATGAATGGTCACGCAAAACGTATGAAAACGCAAATGCAAATCAACACTACGCAAAAAAAAATTTACAAAAATATGGCAAAATACAAAAACATATTTTGCAAATTAATCGATATTACTCATCGAAAACGTGGCAAACAAATTTTGAAAAAAAAATAAAAATATATCTATGCAAAATAAATCGAAACAACAGACCCGTCGGTGTTTGGGGTAAAATCGTGGGATCACTGTGTGCCATTGCTGGTGTCTTGACAATCGCTCTCCCGGTACCAGTTATCGTCAGTAATTTCAATTACTTCTATCACCGCGAAACGGATCAAGAGGAGATGCAGAGCCAAAACTTTAATCACGTTACTAGTTGTCCATATTTACCAGGTACATTAGGTAAGTACTTTTTGATCAAATGACATTTTATCGAACTATCGACATATCAACTTATGTATGTATGTATACGGGCGTTCACACTAATTCGACACACCACTACATAATTCGTTACATTTTCACAAAATTTAGAATTATTTGGTAGGTTTTTTAGAATTTCTAAGTTATAATTTCAAAATTAGAGTTTTCTTTAATTAACGTGTTATTGAAATTAAGAAAAGTGAGCTCTGCGTAAACTCAGAGTATGCCCGGTGATATTTAACATCCACTGAGATTTCATTTTTCATACTTTAATTACAAAATGTATTATTATTTTGTATAAAATATGCGAAAGTAACCTCATATATAAAGACCTGTATTTCAACATAAGACCAAAATTGTATAATTCCAGGAGTTTTCTGTATTTTTATTACTTACGCCTACGTTTTCTATTTATTTTCGTATTGTAAGTCATTCACGTTTTTCTCCAAAAATCTGAAATAAAGACCAAAAGTATTTTTCGGCGATTTTAGAACTTTCTAATGAAGGAACACTGAATACTGTGAAACCAATTTGTAGATAATTTCTCCATCCCGATTTCCCAAAACCATTAAGAAATTAAACTCCTATAAAACACTAGTTCTGTTTTAGGTTCATTAATATTTTAAGAACTAATGAAATCTTCAATGTTGTCATATATACTTTTTTGGGGTCAATGGTCAACAAACTAATATTTACAGTTTATAAAGGATGATCCATTTTGACTTTTCCCACTTTCTTAAAGAAACAACATTGAACTTCAAATTTAATGGGGAATGTTAATTGTCATTCGAAAGAACATTCTTTCGCAGTTATTTTTTGAAGATTATTATTTTTAAATGTTGGCCGCGGCTATGTCTCAGATGGTCCATCCGTTGAGTAAAATTCGTTCGATGACTCGTTCGAACATGTTAACTGGCGAATGGCACGAGTGATGTTTTGCTCCAAGGTCTGAATCGAAGCGCGATTATCCGCATGGACCTTAGACTTTACATATCCCCATCGAAAAAACTATAACGGTGTGATATCACACGATCTTTTAGGCCAATCGACCGGCCCGAAATGTGTAATTATCTGCTCACCGAAGGGTTGGTAGTACAAGAGGGATTTTTTTTTATGAAAAGTTGTTAAAAATAGGAAAATCTTACCACAGCGACACCTAGCGGTGATTTATCCAGTCAAAAAATAAATTTTTCTTCGCACCGCAGCCCCAATATTTTCCCGGGTTTTAAATACAAACTTGAAATGTTCACTTAAGAAGAATCAGAGCAATTTTAGACACTTGTTGTGGGAAGTATAAGCTTTCAATTATTTCGAATTTCACAAAATAAATGGAATAATGTTCTTCTGTGTAATTTTAAACAGATAGGAAAAAAATCCATTATTTTTGCATTAAATTAAATTGTGTATTCAGCATAGTTAGAATGATGGTTAGATCTGGCGATTGGTAAAAAAAAACTGAACAGTCGAACTTCCAAAGCTTTACTTGAGGCAAATTTTTCACCGGCCGAATCATTCGTCATAGACAGGAATAGACAGTAATCGTTTTTAAGCAGACTCAAACTATAAGGTGGGTGCATAAAAATCGATGTGTAAGGACTAGGATTGTTCTGACGGAATACAATTCAAACTGTTCAATTGTTGATAGTATAGATGCGACTTACGACTTTGGCTGTAGGGGAGTAGTTCCAGTAGATGATTGCTTATGAGTTTCAAATAACAAACCCTCCCGGACAGTCAAGCTTTATTTGGCTATCGTTTGAGCCAGTTTGTCGCTAATCGTCTGCTACCGTTTTCATTTCAAATAAGGTAATTTTTGTTGCGAGGCTCCGACAAGTTGTTTCCTACGAAATCTTATCTTTCAAACGAAATACATAGGGAAGGTTCTTATACAACACAACATACAGTTTACCATATATTGGAAATCCGTTTCTCTTTACTAGATCTTATAATAATCACCCTATTTCGATCCGAAAAAATCTACGCTTCAGCCAAATTCCGCACGGGTTTTACCGAAGGTTCATATTGTTGATTCTAATACTGGTCACTATAGGCCATAATTCACTCAAAACTTAATCTTTCTTGGCTAGCCAGACAGAAAAAAATAAATGGGTAAATTTTGGCTAATTCGATGCCAAATTAACTGATGAAAGGTGCATAGAAGAAACTGATTAGTGTCAATTCACCTTAGAAATAATATGATATTGAGCTCTCATTTTATTTTAAAGTTCTTGTTATGATTTTGAGTTCTCCATTACTTTCATAAAAAATTATGTTAAGATTCTGCACCATCACATTTTATGAAGCATTTTTCATACAACACATTCATCAACAATTACATATATGCATATATACAAGCGGCTAGTTGAGAAAGTTCTCTGAGGTGTTTTTTGCGATGCTTTTGCAAAATTTTCTGGTTAATTTTCAACATATTTCCTTCTTCTCTCTCTTAACAACCACTTGTCTTGCCTAACAACCTTTCATCCACTCCACTCACCGTTGCAATATCCTTTCCACCAACCCAAACATACGCCACTCACACTCCTCACCTAAACGCTACCATGAAATTTCCCCTTTCCCACACTTCCTTGGTTACATTTCCCATCCACTAAAATCCTCCTTAATCGTACATTCACAAGTAGGTCAACATTTAAAGAAATCATCGTTATCTGAATCCTCATCGGATATGATGGATTTGGATGATGGTGTTGAATCAACGCCAGGATTGAGTGAAATGCATCCTGGTCGTGCGGTGGCTCCATTTTTAGGAGCACAACAACAATTGATAGAAAAGCAGCAACAGCAGCAGCAGCAGTTACAACAACAGCAAGCGTCCATGCAGCAGGCGTCGCCGCAGCAGTCGCAGCAGCAGCAGCAACAAACGCTACAACTGCAGCAGCAGCAACAAAATGGTTATAAGCAATCCGCAACTAGCGTCACTGGTGGCAATAACCTAACGTCTACAACAACAACGCTACGGCATAACAATGCCCTGGCCGTTAGTATCGAAACCGACGTTTGACTACTGGGTGAGTGCGATTAGCCAACCAAATACATAGAAACATACCAATGTGCTATCAATTGTGATATTAAGCAATTTTTTTTTTCTCCAGTTTTTGTTGGTTCGTTGTCAACTTGCAACCATTCCAATCTAATGTAACTGTGTATTTGTATACTTTCCTACCTATAACTGCATATTTTATTAATCTATGTTTTTCTGTATTACCGTATTGTTGTTGTAATAACGTAATTAGTTACATATGTATATACTTGTGTACAAGTAAATATGTTCGCGCGCATCTACCAACTTACAGTGCCTACCAATAATATTCCCACTAAAAATTACTAATTTCATTTACAAAAAAATTGGGATTCTTTGGGTATATATTCAGAGGGTATATATTTTAATTTTTAGTATTTTTGATAGAATTTTTCCCGTTACAAAATACATCTCTACTTGGGTTAATATTTAAAAAAAAAAAATACTTAAATCGTCAAAATATACTGTGTTTTGTAGCTACTTTAAAGCTTTTAAACTGTTTATAATTTTTACCCAATTAATTAATTTAGGCAGTGCTTCAGATCTTAAAACAAAAAAAACACATAAAAATATTAATATATATATATATAGAGCAGCAAACTGGCCAAATCAAAACTTATTATTGTCGTCTTGGATACGCCACTTCTTTTCTCGCCATTATGTCGTTACAAATTTGTATATGAAGGCATCAAAAAAGTTATTTAATTGATTTCAGAGTGTGTAATAACGTCATTAATATAATATCACCGCTTACTATTTGATTATGTCAGTCTACTACTTCTCTTTTTGATTATATCAGTCTACTGAATTTATACCAGTTTGTTCGTTTCGTCCTTATACAATTTCTGACAGACATCCTTTAATTAGAGCATAAAGAATGACATTTTCTAACGCAAACTAGTATTCACGCTCTTTATAATAATATTTTAACGCTTTTTCTGATTTCGGATTGTTATTTGACGACAACGTTCTTAGGATATAAATTCTAATTCTATTAATGATTCTTCACATATCTCCAGACCGTCTCTCTAAAACCTATTTACATTGAGACAAATTTATATTCAATATCCCCAATCTTCCTGATTTAGGCCATTACTTTTGATATCCCCACCATTCGAAACCACTTTTCAGTAAGTGGAACTGGATTGAAATTCGAGATCGCACTTCTGAAGAGTCTAGTTATAATTAATTTTCTTTTTATAAAATATGGTTTGGAAGACTTCAAAAATTAACCCATTTCTGCCCGATGAGTATTTAAATACCCACGCAACAGTGTGCACGCGAAGAATCATATCTCGCAAGTCTTCAGATATATTGTGACTTTATTTTTTTTTCTAAATCAAAGATGAAATATAAATTAATATACTCTCCTTATAAGACAGGACAAAATTTCGATTAATAAGTGCCCATTTTCAAGGTCAAGTTGAGACATTTGAAAAACCAGAAAATGATTCACAATTTCAACACCCGCACCATTTTGCAATTGCAGTTTCACTTGCATCTACTTCGTAACACAGTTTATTTTCATCGATACGTGACGAACAGTCGATCAACAGGTTGTCACACACAAGTTTATTACTATACATTTCAGGTGCACTTATAATCCTTATTAGCCCATTGGGTATTTTATAACGCATCGCATATCTCAGTTATACAGAAAGTTACAAACCTCAAATTGCGCAGAGCGACTTCTATGATCTGGGTTAAATATTCTTCCATCATTATATATTAAATGTCTTTGAAATAAACTGTGGATGGTATTCTTCCAAGTTACTGCTCGGATTCTCCACACAAAATTTATAAAGTTTGTCAATCCCCTAGAAGTTAGCCGAACAAGGTAGTAAGCTGAAAATGATCCATTTTCAGAAGTTTTGTATATCACAATAGACAATCGTTCACAGCTGTCTAAATTAGATCCTGCACTACCTTTAATTCGAGAATCAACGTCCTAAGCTAAACTAACCTAACTTATCTCCACGAATGAATCATTTAAATTGCTTAATTCAAGACAGCTCAAATAAACACTTTGGCGTTCCGCAAAGTCCGTAGTGAGTAGTCAAGCTAATGGTACTGATATCGTTAACACATGATCTTTAATAGGTGCTTTCAAGTCAAATAACGATCATTGCTTGTCAAGATCTAAATACGAAATCATTACGGTCCTCCGTACTTTTATAATATGTTTGTATCCCATAACCTAGTATTAAGGTACTTAAATTCTAAAAGAATATGTCCTTATCAAATTTTAATTAGTGAGTATTCCAAAAGCTTCTCCTATTTTCTCATTGGCTTAACATAAGTTCGTTATATAGCTTAGTATTATTAGCTTCATCTTCTTTATTGACGTAGATAGCGCTTACGCGATTAAAGCTGAAGCATTTCCGATATTTATGTATATTTTGAGTTGAACACCAATGTGGCATTATAGTTTTTAATGGTCGATATACAGTTTTAAAGATTTTTGATGGTCATATGCTCGATTGTACCATATCAATTGAAAATGTTTAGCCAAAACACCTACCTTAAGAGCTATTACTGAAATTACTCATACGCCCCGTGAAACTCATAAGCCCTATGTTTAAAAAAGCGATGAACAATCACACGTCAACGAAAGTTTCATTTAGATATGTTCATTCGGCATTAAGATTAACTATTACATGTGCAGTAATATCTGGTACCACTATCTGGTAATACTATTGGTTAGTTAACCATTACTTAACCGATAAATGGATTACAGTAAAAAAATGTTGGCACATTCGAGTCGACATTTCAAAAAAAAAAATATTTTTTTTTTATTATGATCTTTCATGCACTTGCCTTAACTTACCGTTGTATGATTTATTTGCACGCTGTCACTTTCGTAAAGCTTTTTAGAATTTTTGGTATATCTTGGCTGTGCAATTTCGCAAATCCTAATTTATTTTCAGTTCTAGCAATACATTTTTTGAAATACAAAATTTTATGGTCTTTAAATATGTATGGAAAAAAAAATATTGAAAATCTTTAATTAAATTATGCCAATGATCTGTTTTGTCACAATGCATGCTTCAGCTGCTTTTGAATTAAACGAAACCATTTGTTCTCTTCCAATTTGCCATTTCTCCTCTTTTGCCGCAAACTCAGTAAAAAAGACGATACGTGCTCTAATTTGGCCTTGTGAAATGTTACGTTGGATGCCAGAAACGACTACAAAAGCTGTTTAATTAAATTTAAGTAGACAAATAATTAAATTAATTCAAATTGAAACTAAACAAACCAAAAAAAAAAACATTTAAGCAAGCAAAAAATAATAATTAAAATAACAAAAATATTTAACTTACACAAACAGAATCAAGAAATATGGAAAGGAAATATCCAAACCAAAGCAAACAAAAGAACTTAACCAAAACCAAAGCAAAAAATCCAAAAACAGAAAACTGCAAAAAACATCGAAAATTTCAGAAAATTGTAAACACAAAGATTCATACACACATAACTACACACCCATACACAAGCAAAGAAGCCAACAAAGTTAAATAGAGACATGCAGAAATCTAAGCAGAAGCAGTTACTAGCGGTTAGTTAATTGCAACTTCATACAACGTCGTGCAAATCAGGCACCAATTTCAAATGGGGACGAGTGTAAATAATAGATTGTTTGGTAGCGACAACAAAAGCAAATAACGGCAGTGAAGGGGGCGGAATAATTAAGATTTGTTGCAAAAATGTGTATAGTATGTATATGTATAGACACGGAAAAGACTGCTAAAGCAAGCATATGCATTACGTAAGAAAGTAGCGCAGATTTAAAGAAGAAACACTCTCAAAAACACACACAAAACATATTTTTAATACTTTTTTCTTTTAAATTACACTTTGCAGACTCTCTTGAAATGGTATTGCCTCTTTATAGATGCTTGAAAATGAAGAAATTAATTTTAGAAAACACTTTCTTGCAATTTGCGCTTCGCGATGTGCAAAACAATAATCTTTAATTGAGTGCCTGGCACTGGAAGATATACTTAAAGCGTATATTATTTTTGGAAATTTTTAATTAT
>NW_017537412.1:474804-482087 GCF_001853355.1 Bactrocera latifrons | reverse complement strand
TTTTTTTTTAATTTTTCAAATCAAACTAATGATACGGAGTTAAAACTAAACTCGTTAGCTTTCAATTATGATAACGAGGAGAAAAAGTAACAGCGTTTTCAAAACGAAAAAAAAAATAATGGAGAAAATAATTAAAGAGCTTTTCTTAATTTTAAATCATTAACTATTTAACCAAAACAACACGAATATAAATTTCCCAAAAAAACTGAAATCTTCTGCACGCAAACAAGTACTCATATGTATAAAAACCAAAACGTGTTGACAGAGAAAAAACTTAAAAACAATTACAGCCTCAAATATTTATATTATTTTATTTAAAATTTTTGTTTTTGGCCAAAAAGAGAGCTTCGCTTTCGCCTGCTCAATGAGCTTTAGCGCCCACAAACTACAATTGCAGATATTAGTTTTTTAAATAATGTAAATCCCTTAAGAAATAAACTGCCGTTAATAGATAAATTACTAGGGTATCAAAGTAAAATATAGCAAAATACAAAAGCAAACAAGCAAAAAACAAAAACTAATTATATATATATGTATATAAAAATGAAAAAACAAAGCCATTAATACATATGCATACTTACTCTTACTTAAAACCGCAAAGCAAATTCTAAACACACACAAACTTTAAACAGCATAAATAAATATATAAAATACTACAAATTATTCTATACACTAACAAACAGAGCTATAATAACAAGCAAGACAAACAAAACGCTGATCTAGTAGGCAGATTTTAATAAACAGTGAAAATATCGAACAAACTCAAAAGAAGTAAAAAATATTGCAGGTAAGCATCTGGCTTTTCAAAGCAACAACAATCACCCACCCGCTACATACACTGATACCACCCGAAATCCTGAAACAAACGAAAATACAAATTTAACAGAACTTTCTTTAGAACTAGCAAAATTAACGCTGAAGCTCGAAACGCATTTTCAGACAGTTATTTTAGGTAGAATTTTAGCTGAGTGTGAGCAATGTTAGTGTGACTTGCCATAAGTGACTTTAAGTTAAATTGAGGTTATGAAATTTGTTTAGATACTTATAAAGGTTAAAAATTGGAGTATAAGTAACAGTTTTTGTTCACTATTTTATTGGATCTTGAGTTCAAATCATATCCATAAATTAAGCAATACAGCGCTTGCTGATCTTATTGTATCTTGAGTTCAATATAAAATCCCTTAGATGACATGGTTTGTCTTTCAATTGAACTGAACTGTCCAGTTCTCAAATTATACTCAAAAGCCGATGGAAAGTATTTTTAAAAAATGAAAGAAATCGCGTGATTCGAGAAGTCATAATAGACTCAACTCTCTTCGTGCAAAAGATATAAAGATATTCCTCTGAGATTAAGGAATAATACTCTAAGCCCACTTCTCTCATTAGGTAATATTCAATGACTACAAAACCACTGGTTCTAGTGGTCACCTCTGACTGTAACTCAAGTGGGAAAAGTTTTCTATATACATATCGTAACCCATTTTCATTCGAAGATCGGGGAGTCTCGCCTAAAGTAAAAACATAGCGGGCATAGAATTAGATTTAAGGGGCAAACTTAATATGGCAACTTAAAAAACAGCGATTGCAAACATAAAAGTGCTGTGTCAATTTTTTTTATTTTGACCTTAAGAGTATATTTTGACTTAAAAAAAGGTTCTCCACTTCTCCAGTGATACCGGTCTTCTCTATGATAGGAACCTGAAAAAATTCGTAACAAAAGATATTGGCCAAACCAAAATTTGCAAAATGGTCAAGAGCTAGAAGGTCATTGTATGGAGAAATATATACAAAACAAAAAAACAATTACATTGAATAGTAAACTAATGGAACTGAGCAGCGGCAATTCAAAAACTATTGGAGATTAAAATTTCGGCCTCTCACTTTTAAGGGTGGAGGCTGCCAAAATGTGAAAAAATCGCTTTTTTCTATTTCACAACCCTTAAATAGCTGTTTGGAAAATTCTTGCTGTTTTGACAGTCTAAAATAAGATTTTGTTATTGATGAAAGTAGTTCTGTCAGCACCCTTTATGTAACCTAAACAGGGTATATTGAGTTTGCCACGATGTTTGTAACCACCAAAATGAAGCCTCAGAGGCCCTAAATGATCTGATTGGTGGGCAAAGTCCATTTAGCCATGTCCATCTGTCTGTCAGTCTGAATATAACGTGAACTTTTCCTTCAGTTTTCGAGATATCGATCTGGAATTTCTCACCCGTTTTTTTCTCACCCAGAAGCTGATCCGATTAAAGTTCTTGTAAAATATCTTTATTATGTGAGAAGCGTGTTATACCTTCATTGTAACCGAAATCAGCGGGTTTCTTGTTGAACTCTGGTAAAATCTCGTTTATACTACAAACGGTATAACCGCAATGTAACTGGATTTCTTGCTGAATTCTAAAGTAGTAAAATCTCGTTTGTGTTTTACTGATGTATTAAGATATTTGATTTCGAAATTTTAGCAAATATTCTTCTTTATTGGCGTAGTCATATCTTACGAGTTTATTTTTCTCAACTTTTACAATAAATTATCTCCCAACCTATGGGGTCAATAAGTCCACTACGTTGCTTACATAAGAAAAAATTATATATACTACAATGTTTACAGTTACTATTTTATTTTACCGTTATTGTTTTTTGAAAATAATTTAGAAAACAATAACCATTTTACTCTCTTTAACCCCACGATGCAAAATCAATGATAAAAGTACAAAATGGAAAAAGTGTAAAATGTACACGCGTCAGTATCCCAAACGAGCGAACATACAAACAAACCAACTGAAAATAAATGTATAAACAATTAAAAAATATATGAATAGAGTTAAATAACAAAACAAACGAACCGTTAACCGCTCTTATGATCACCTACAAACACACACACAAACACATATAAATAAATAAACACATACACACAAAGTGAAAGCTACAAAAAAGTTAAACAATGACAACAACAAAAATGCATTCTAACTGCGCGACTACAAAGCGGCAAATTTAACTGTATATTGTGTGCTTTCCTATTAGCAAATTAATTTTTCGAAAATGCGCGTCAAATATTTAACCAAAAACATAACGCTAACGCCTTGCAAGCTACACGCCACAAAAAACTGCAATATTTTTGCTTGCGCATTTGCCGCTCACTTAGTTTTTTTTTATTTATGTACAAACATACATACAAATTTCTGTATAATTTTTTGCAGCCGATTTTTCGTCACAATTTGTCACATCAAATCCCCCGCAGCAGCAACAACCAAATTATATGCAAGCATAAACACATACACACACACACACAAAAATGATGACTGAAAATATGCAATTTTTTTAAGTTGCACTATTTGTAAATTAAATATCAAAATGTTATTGTGTACATAGGAGAAAAAATAGCTAAAAGAAAATAAGAAATAATTACATAAAAAAAATACAAAAACAAAAAACTACCAAAGATATGTATTAAAAGATTAACTAAACTAAGCTAAATATATGTAAATATTAAATTTAAAAAATAAAAAATAAACATAAAGACAAATTATTGATAAAAAATAATTACAAAAAAAAGGAACAAGAAAATAAATAAATTCAATAACTACAATAAAATAATTTCATGCAACTATGTATGTAAAAGTAAAATATAAATTCAACAGCTTTGAATACCGTCCACGCACTCATACGCATAGTACCACACACACACATACACCGACGACAAAAACCAAACTGACTATTTCGCTTAACTCGTGAGGCAAGTAAGCCTTTAGCACCTATAAAAGAAAAAATGAAGAATGTAGTGAAATTTTCCAGAACTTTTCACGCAAACACGCAGTAGCTTGCACAGCAGTTTCTTCTTTGTTTTAAGTACTTGATTTTTTTTTTATGAAAAGTTTGCACACACAAAAACTGAAATGACGCTTTGTAGTTCGCTGGTGTCGAAAATATATACGCGTGCTTTATTGAACGAGTGACGGTTGTTTAGTTACTGAGTAGAGTTGATTTCACAAAGTTCACGTGCACATGTGCATTTTTCTTAAAGTATGCAAAGCAAAAAATACTCTTTTTTATTACTGATTTTTTTTTTTCATTATACATACGACTGTGATCAAAATGTGAGGTGAATTTGTTTATAAAATGTATTCCACTTCAAAGTATTCACCGGTGATGCAATACACTTTTGTCAACGCTTTTTCCAGTCTTCGAAACAGTCGGTATAATATTTTTCCGGTATAGCTTTCAGGACCTTTGATTTGGCTTTTATTTCCTCCATAGGGTGGAAGCGGCGTCCCCGCATGGGAATTCTGTTTGCTGAATAGTTCCACGAAGCCAATATAGTTGTTGTTGTAGCGGCAGAAATCTGCCGAGTTGACATTCTTTGAAACAAACAGCCGGGAAAAAATCCGGGTCCGTTCCGGCTACATAAATCCGACTAAAAAAGTTGCGAAGCATCAATACAGTATAACATGGTGCATTTTAATCATTTTGGCATTAAAGGAAAACATCAAAATTTTTTCGGCTACGCCCAATGATATTCCAACACTAACTAAATTTTCAAGCAGCAAATCTTTGATTGTTTAGACGTTGCTCTGATCGATAGGTCTTGATGGCCGAACAGACCGCCTTTCATCTTCATTCTCGGCTCAATTTGAACTGGTTGTATCACGTTTCTTTTTGGTGCCAAAGGCCTTCCGCAACATTTCCACCGTGCTCACAAAATAATATTCGATCCGCAAACAAAAAGAAAGATCTTGTCTAAAGGAAATTTTGACCCGATTCAAACCATTTTTGATACCCAGAGATAATATTATAAGAAAAGGATTCTATCCAAATTTCAATTACATATCTCACACTTTGTTTTTGGTAAAAATTCAACTATGTATATACTCTGGGTCTTAGCTTGGCAACTATTATAGACAGTGCTATTTAAAAAAAAATGTACCTGTCATCACATTGAACGAAGTTTTAAATGACATTTTCAGCTTACTTTTTGATCACAGTAGTATACTAAGTAAATCTGCCCGAACCAATATGATAGATTCTTTATTGGAGTAAATCCCCGAAATTTAAAAAATATAGACTTTTTCCTAATCGGCAGACAGCGTCAAAACTCAGGCTGTGTAGTTGGTTAGAGAGACTTTTTACAAAATTCCATATCATGCGTAAAACAATTACTGGTAAAATTTTCAAATTATGAGTAATTCCACCAAGAACATCTTTTTTATAAGACGTCGGCTGTCTAAGTTATAGATCGTTCGTAGATCTACTTTTCTATCAATTATTATCTAACCTTTTATGACGCTAAAATCGTAATTCACATGCCTCAAACATGCATAAGCTTTTATGTTTCAACACTCTTGTTATGATATGTTACATCAAACAATGTACTTTTGCCTTAATAGCTCTCGCTATCAACGTACTACGGTCGTACCGTAAATCAACATTTGTGCTGATTTTTTGAAAGAGTAAAAGGGGTTTACCTTAAAGCTTTCGTTTATTTTCGTTCAGAAATGTGAAAGCTGTTTTAGAGCTTTTTCACATTTTAAGATACACAAGTTCAAGCATAAAACTTAGAAAGGTATTCTGAACCAGTTTCGTAGTTTCTAAAGAAATGTGCAATCATAAGTACATTTGAGATTCTTGGCAGTAAAACCAAAAAAAAAATGCAATTCTGGTTTACTTTATTTACTTTTGTACATCTTATTAAACAATATTTTTAATTGTTTACTCAAGCTCTACTATGCGGAAACCCAACTCGTTCAGTAATAGCCCTCACTTCAACTCTAACGACTTACTGTAAATACTTACAGCTTATATTGCGAAAAAAACAATGTTTAGAATTACAAATCAATGAAAGTAATAATAATCAGCTCTGAACAAAAACAAACACAAACACTTTGTACAAATGTAAAACAGTTTTATTAGAAATATTAGAATTGCGCAGAACAGGATAGGTATGGCTAGGCGCTTGAAACAGTTAAAAAGGCAAGCACGTGGTAGCTAGTGATTAGAAACACGGCATATTAGGCGTGCAGCTAGCTTTTAGTGCGTTTTCGAGTTGTTTGGATTTAATTTCAAGTAAGTAAGGCGACTACTATACAAATTCTGCATATCACAAAATTAGTTCAAACGCGTCTTAAAGTTTAAGCTGAGAAAATTGAAGTTAGAGCACAGAATTTTGGTAACAAAAATACTCAAAAATATTGATCAACCTGAACTGATGTAGTCATTTAGCAAAATTGACTTTATCTTCCTTAAGCGACACCTCTCCAACTAAGCTCCCTTCCCCACACCCTAACTGCATTCATTTGTTGTTCGATAGTATGTCTCTTGAGCGAGTTATGCAACAAACAAAGCTTAACTAAATGTTTAAATTTGGAATAAATGTGTTCAAAAAATATAATTATAAAAACATATAACAAAACTAACTAATTGAGTAAATAGCGAAATATTTAAAAAATTACAAAATAATAATTTAATGTAAAACAAAATAAGTTGCGATGTGAAGTTGAAAATTTTTCTTATGTGTACCAAAAACCAAAAAAACAACAAAAAATAATTTCAAACAAAAAAGTAATGGAAAATGTAACGAAATTTAATAGTGTGAACGTGTAAAAATTGTTAGATATGTATTGTAAATAGTTAAGAGGTAAACAAAAACAAATGTGAGTAATTAATTAAATTAAATTTAAACTAATTTACGCCATACAAATGTAATATATTGAATGCAAATAAGAAAGAATGAAGAATAAAAATTTATTTATGAAATGAAACAAACAAAACAAAAGTATATGAATTTCATTTAAAAATTAATAATAACTGAAAAAATAAAAACGTAAAAAATTGTAAAAAGTTAATTGAATTTAGTCTAGTTTAGTTGTTAGTGTAACGTACGTAATTAATTTAAGTTGTACTAGGTTCTTGGAATTGTGTAAATTTTTGTACATTCAATTAATGAATTAATTAATTTAGCTAGCTAGTGGTTTAGTGCAAGGTTAGCGTAAAAAATTTGAAAATTTTTCAATTAAATTTATGTAAAAATAATAGCTGATCCATTATTAGTTAATTAAATAGCTCATTTTTGTTTTGGTTCAACGATTATACGTATGTATGTATCACCAGCTGTTGATTATTATTTAATGTTTTTTACCTACGAAAAAAGTTGAAAATAGCATAGCGAAATAGTGATTGAAATAAATTGTGAGATATCACATATACATACATACTTTGAGTTTTTATTTCTCTTTTCTTTTTAAAGCTTTGAGTATTGAGATTTAAGTGGCGTTTTTTATTTTGTACTTGGACTT
>NW_017537412.1:472998-474633 GCF_001853355.1 Bactrocera latifrons | reverse complement strand
ACTGCTTGATAAAATTTAAAAAATTAAAATTAAAAAAAAAATTATATATATTGCTTTGTTTACATGTTTAAATAATCTCTCTGATTTTTGAATACTCAAAAAATATTTTTATTTATGCAGAAAATAATTGAAGCGGCTATGATTATCGAATTTATGTATATGTATATGTAGTATAATACTGCCATTCCAAAAGTGTTGCAGACACTTACTTGATAAGGAAATATGTTGCGCAACATTTTTGTTGATTTTTGGAAAAATTAGACCCCTTTAATTGTTCAAAAAATCAATTCAAATACCGCCGCTCAAATGTAAATTACAAGCAATATTGCAAGCACTTATACCTAGATTGTTGCAAGTATATATTGCACAATATTAAAGCTGATATTTTTTTAAGCAATCAATATTTTCAAAAGCAACCACCAACTGCTTTCCATATAAATAAAAATTGATATAAATGTTGCAAGCAAGCGAAATATGTAAACTACTAACATTATTGCAAAAACTTTTTTCTCAAATGTTTCAAGAATATGTTGCGCAATATTTGTGCTGATATTGCCAAGAGTAAATAAAAATGGTGGCGGTATTCGAATGTAAACTCCAAAACACATGCCAGAACTTCTTGCCAATATATTGCGCAACATTTGTGTTGATGTTGTCAAAAATAATTAAAAGCGACAATGTTGTTCAAATATAAATTTCAAGCAATGTTGCAAGAACTCGTTCCTTAAATGTTGCGCAGTATCATTTTTGTGGATTTTCTGAATAAAGGCACCTACATTGTTCAAATGTAAACTTTAAGTAATGTTGCAATAACTTGTAGCTTGAATGTTGATCAAAGTGGTTAATGGAAATCTTTGTACGTTAAAACGTCGATGCTTTTATCTATATTGTTCGAGCTGTGAGTTTCCTATACTCACTGTAGTTTTTATTGCGCAACATTTTGATGACCATGATATGTCGAATATTGTTACTGTTTGACAACAACGAATAGCCACTTTTATGATCAAATGTTTACACATAAAACTCTTTTTTATCTCCTCGAAACATTATAAGAACTTGCAATAATTATATTCGAAACATCTCGCCAGCAACATTTGGTTTCTAATTGTATTGTATAATTATATAATATTATATGTAAACCCATATTATTTAATATTTAGTTATTATATAAACCGCTAAAAAAAATTTTGTTTCCAATGTTGCGCAACATTTTTGTGTAAAATACCCAAATTGCAGCCAATTACATTAAATGGAAGCTCAGTCTGCAATATTTCTAAACTAAAACTGCTAAAAAATATTTTTTCTTTTCACTCTGATTTTTTTATATCTTCACATTATTATTTATTTTTTATATTTGTCTAAATAAGCAAATAGTAGGCTTTCTCTGCTCTCATATGTTAATAAAAGCTTTTAAGTTTGTTTTTCTCCATATATTTTATTCACATTTTCTGGCGTAGCTTCATATTTTTGAACATTTATAATAATTTTCGTTTAAATTAATTGCCGTCCAAAATTTTTTGTTATGTGTAGAAAGGCATAACAAACTAGCTACCCTCAAACTACCCAAAACTTACTCAGTATTTAGTTAAAAAAAATTTTAGGTACTCGTAGTAATTTTTGTGATTTCTTCAAAAT
>NW_017537412.1:471311-472910 GCF_001853355.1 Bactrocera latifrons | reverse complement strand
TAAAATTAAATTTTTTAGTGTCTAATGTTGAAAATTAAAAGTAATTATTATAGAAACTTATATGTATATACATATATTATATGTAAATGAAGTATTTCCAAAATTTTCGCATAGATCTGTATTTTTCCAACTAAAGCTCCCGATTATGATTAGAAAGATCCTTACTACAGTCGCAGTTAGAAATTTACAACAAACTTGAAAGTTGTATGTATGTAGTAAAGCACGTTGGAATTATATACATACATACAAACTATTCATTCATGCATATGTGTTAGTGCGTAGAACGTTAAACGTAAGGCATATGAACCTATTTAATATACGTACGAAGTTAGTAAGCGAAGTCGGCCACGCCGTCGCAAGCGAGATTGTTAAACGACAGTAGTGGAGTAATTTGCTTGAAAAATATATAACAGATTTTTTGTTATTAATTATATAATCTCTTTTTTAACTTCACTTTAATGTGTACTTAAGAATTAATTTCGATTGTTTAAAAAAAATTTAAGTCTGTAAACGTTACAGGTCGGGACCCTTTCGAAATTCTGCTTTCATCTCTATTTTAATTTGAGCTAAATACTCTTTATATCAGTGCACTAAGTAAATATAAATACCGAGAGAAGGATCCATGTTCAATCTCTAGAATATCTTTCCAATGATATTTGTATTAAAATTATCAAATATTTGGTTTTATGCTAAAAGCAACTTTTTCAAGCTTTACTAACACAATTTGCAAATAGAGAAAGGCTAGTTCCCAATCAAGTTTGAACATATTTTCCTTTTAAGATTCCGTTATCTAATGTAATTTTATAAACTCTCTAACTTTCCAAATTTCAAGCCACCCATCGTATCATTCATTTTATGCGATTGCCGGTTTTCGTTTGTTAAAAGCTCCCACTTCGTGGCTTTTTCATGAATTCTTGGCCAAAAACAATGCTGAAACAATGCCCCAACCTCTATATTCCGTAGACATTTTCTCCGTGTCACTTTTTCTCATTTCCAAAAATAAAAGGCTATCCCAAAAATCGAGTCAATTTTTCGGTGATTGGATGCAGCGCTGGCATAGTGATTGTATAGAATAGAGACTATTTTGAAGGCGACAACAATTATATAGATGATTGAATAGATAGTTTTTGCAAAAAAACGAAAATTACCGTTATTTTATGAATTCAACTCGTATGCTCCTTCTCACGTTTCAATTTAATTACACGTAAAAGATGAGTTTTGAAGTTGCTTATACTCTCAACAAAGCCAGATTAGATTCATTGACAAGTGACAAAGACTATTCATCTACTTCTACTCCTTTAAGTTAGATTATTGCCTTTGTATCAAACTTTTATTTAATTGATAATTATTAAATTGCTACTTGTATAGCGCAAATATGGCAAGTAATTGCAGCTACTGTTTTCATTCTAGTAAAGTAGCTGTTACCGGTGGGTCGTTGCGTTCGCTATATTCGTAGCATAAAACCATGTAATGAGCGCACATACATTGTATGACACTTGAGTTCACATCTATTTCCTATAGATTCTTGAGGGTCACCAATGTTCATTTGAATCTTTTAAATTTTATAGTTTTTACTTATTTCCAATTTTGTATTAGTTA
>NW_017537412.1:469416-470373 GCF_001853355.1 Bactrocera latifrons | reverse complement strand
TGCGCGAATTGTTTGCGAGTTAAAAATATAAATGTGGCTTAAGTCGACTTTACAAATATTTCAAAAAGTGTTTTCAATGCGAGTATAAATTTGTTACTATTGAATTAACTTTTTTATAGTTTTGTTAGTGATATTATTGCATAATTTATTAAGTTCAATAATAATACACACAATGAAATTTAAAATTACTAATTCAAACTTGTTTAAATCGTCCTAAGCCTGTTTTATAATTTTGACTCTGTTTTGGGAGAAAATTCGTTTCAAAGAAATGTTGGCATATATCGTCACCTAAAATGCAAAATGAAGGAAAAGCGAAATAATTCAAACCAGTCAAGATTTGAGTTTTGGTTATATTTCTGGTAAACATACACTTATATTATCATACATTCATATTGAGACAAAATTGCAGTTTTGGTTATAAAATGGTTATATATTGAATATTATATTTGACAGCGACTTTCGATTTTTTTATGATACATTGTTTCACATTTTAGGTGACGGTATGTAGTTACCCTGTTTTTTTTTTCATTTAAAAAATAATTAATTTTTTTATTTTTGAATTAATTTTTTCTTTGAAACATTGTTGACGTATATTAAAGCTGTGTACCCATAAATTAAATTTAGAAACATTGCTTTACGAATATTTCTAAAATCCAACATAGTTTAAACTAAGCGTCTGAGACGCGAATTGCTAATTAAAAAATAAAAAAAAAAATAAAAATAAGAAACACAATGATAAAATTTGCATTAAAAATATTATTATGTATATGTAAAAGTGTAAACGAAATTAAAAAGAAAATATTGTAAGTAAATAATATGCATTATTCTTTGTTAAATATGATTAGTTAGCGAACCAAATGCAACATACATAATTATATACAAGTATTAAATACTTGTAAGCTACCTTGAATGCAATTTGCCACATAGAGTATAAATAGAAATATTTGAAAAAATAAT
>NW_017537412.1:467179-468510 GCF_001853355.1 Bactrocera latifrons | reverse complement strand
ATTTAAAAAATGCAAAGCGCCGATAAATAGTTTAACAAAGCAACAAATAGAAAGACAAAACAAACAAAAAAATAAAAACAAAATAAAAGCAGAAAAAGTAATAAAATTATGAGAAAAAATTAATGCACTGCTGTTTTTCATAAATCTATACAACAAAAAATTTAGCATTAATTAATTTTATGTAATTCGTTGTATATTTTTTTACAAAAATTTATCAATCAATTGATTTGTTATATAAAAAAGGCATTCTGGCAAAAGGCTGTCATTTAGAAGCTCCTCAATGCATTATACAGTACTTTAATGGACTCCTTGCTGGATATATAAGAAAATGTCTACCAAACCAACTTTGCTTTACGGCTCACAGCAAACGGCATAGCCATAAAACTGCCCAAAGTTGTCTAAAACTGTTCAAAGCTGTTTAAAGCTCTCCAAAGCTTAACTGTGCCAACAAGACATAACTAGTCAACATATTTTCCATCCAAAGGGATTTAAGAGGAACTCAAGTCAGCTACACTATTAAAACATATACTATACTATATGTACATATATACTCTTTGGTCATGCGACTATTTTTAGATGGCAGAATTACAAATCCTTCCCACAGTTCTACTATCGATGAAACCAAGTTGTGTAGGTTTCGGTTTTAAACAACTATTACATAAATTCCCAGCTTTTGAAATCTTTAATTTTTTTATAAAAAGCGATATCTGTAAACAATTATATAATATTAAACGTAGAGTTGCAAAAATTGTATAAAGTTGTAAGTTGTAAAAAATTTTAAAAATATGTAAAAATGTGTTCAAGATTTCTATATACCATCTCAGTAAAGTAATTTGTTCCTACTTGCTAACATTCTAGTCGTTTTGTAGATTACAAATTTTAATCCTCGTAAGCTTTTATAAAGTGAAAATACTGGGTTTAAAATTCCCAGAGTATAGAACTTCTTTAATTATTTCAAAATGATGTCGGATGTTCCAAAAATTTTATTAAAAGTAAAAAAGTACATTTTTAACCAAGTGCCATGCTAAATTGAAGAGACGAAACTATATTTTTTTTTTCTTTTATCTGTTTCACAATTCTTACCTGTTAATTCAAAGCTAATCCTATGTGGAAAAAGTTTAACTGAAGTTTTCATTTTAAAATGTAATTAATACCTGATAATTCAAAACTCATGCTTTGAGCAAAAGGCTCAACTGAAGTTTTCATATATAAAGCCTATGGGGTATTCTAGTCTAGAGTTAAAAAGAAAAATCTATTTTACTTCCAACTTTATTTATTAATGAATATGACAAGAAAATTTTTAAAATTCATATTTAAAAAAATATAAAGTT
>NW_017537412.1:465076-466124 GCF_001853355.1 Bactrocera latifrons | reverse complement strand
ACTCTTTCCAATATCTCGAAACCATATCTGGATATATGTATAATATATACATATGCTTGTTTATAATATATGATAAATTTAGAATGAAACGTGAAATACAAAGTTGTGGAGTAATGAAAGTTTTTCGCATTGCAATTTTTCTCTCAAATAGAGAGGTGGTTATTCAGTTCTTGATGAACTAGATACTTGGTAAACTTTCGACTTCCCCATTATATGTATTATTCACAAGAATGTCATTTTTTTGCACCCAATTTTCAAAGCTAAAATCTTACTCATCTGTAATGAGTTTTTCAAGCTACTAACTGAAAGCTCTAAATTTGTATGTACAATTTTTTCAAAACTTAGCGTAACTATGTTAAAATATTTATTTAATGTAATAAAAACTTAAAAAATACATTTTTTTAATTTATTTTTTTAAGTTTCCATTTTCTAATATAAAGTGTATGCGAGTGCTGTAAATTCTAGTGTAATGAGTACTTTAGTTTTAAATCCGTAGCGTAAGTTATGTGGTTGATTGCCAGATTTCGTGAAATCATAAATTGTAAATACGTAAATGTGTGAATGTGGTAAGTAAAGTAAATTATCAACATATTGTTTTGTTGTTTGTTGTCTGGAAAATTGCGCAATCGTTCAATTTTTCGCAACTTGCAAATGTGAAATTATTTTCCTTCTCAATAACTACTACTACTTCTTGATGTGTGTCTGTGTATGATTATTGTCTTCACAATGATTACATTGCCCATTAAATGTATTGTATTTCTTCGTTTCTTTAATTCACTCTTACTTTACTTACTATAAATTTCTTCTTCTTCCGTTAAATATGTATATTTTATATGTAAATCACAATTTTCACTTACGTGTGTCATTTTTTTTTTTTTTGTGGCTTTCTCACAAAGTTTACAATAAGGCTGTGTATGTCCTGTCTCTTATACACATCTAGTTTTGGTGGTTTACATTTGAGAGTTTATGATAAACTATTTTAATAAAAATTTGTGAAAGGGAAAATTAAAAAAAAAATTATATAAAAGTTATAGCATATAATATGTAC
>NW_017537412.1:456634-465002 GCF_001853355.1 Bactrocera latifrons | reverse complement strand
TTTTTTTTTTTTTTTTTATATTTTCGTATATATATTTTTTAATTTTGTGGCAAAACCAAATATTTCTTTGTTAGAATTTCTTCCTTACTGACTATACTATATATTTGCATGTTATGATTCGGTAATTTGCGTGCAATTTTCTTATTACTTAACGGAAGCGTATTCAAGAGAGTTAAGCACGTTGCGTATTTTTATGCACTAACAAAACAAACAGTAACTGTAATAATAATAATTAAAAAAAAAAAGTTTTTAAATAAATACAACAACAACAGCTGCTGAGATGGCCAACAAGCGCTACACTAAATTTTAGTTAACCCTTAAATAAACGCAAAATTTGTATGTAAGTTTTAACAATTTTTAAAATACTCGTATATCTGAAAAAAAAACGATAATTTCTTTGTAGCCACATTAGCATTCTACTTTAACCCAGAAAACTCACACAACATACCTATTTAATAAACAATTGATATTGAACTCACCTAACCTCGAAAAGTATATATTGTATGCGCTCATACTCATTTTAATTGTTGTTGAAAGTCCCATCTGTCGCGCTCTCCGCCACCTGCCACTCATATAAATAGTACAGAAATTTACCTATGCGGTTTTACCGTTATCGCTCGTGTTAACTATATGCATTTCCGAAGTAGTGCCAACTCATCAACTTACTCAAATATACATAGACATCAATACTCAATCTAAAACATGCTCATTCCCGACATCTACAAAACTCGTCGTACTCATTTATCATACGCTTAAATCGTAAATATACTCATATGGTATTCATTAGTATACTCATTTGTCGTTCTGCTTCACTCTAACTACTTATCTCTCGCTCTCTTTCTCTACCATCTACCTACAACACTCTATATTGAAACACATTCTATCTCATTCCCATTATCATAACCCCAAACCATTTTAGTAAACGTAAAAGTTCGTAGTATCTCACTTGCTCACGTGTTATTAGCGTAAAATTCATTTTGCTTTAATAGTTACTCTTCTAAGTTACGAAAAATCAGTGTCTAAAAACTTTACTCTCAATTTAGCGTATTGTACTATGCAATAGCCTTTCTCTACTTAAACTAAAAGAGCCAATTTGAGATTCTAATATAAATTTTGCTCTCTCAACCTCTTCCAATAAAAAACAAAATATATAACAAAATATATAAATAATAATAAAATATATAAATAAATAATAAAATATAAAATTAATAAACTAAAAAATTATTACCTAAATAATAATATAAAAAACACCATTGAAATGAAAAACAATCGAAAATTTTACCCTCAACGCCACTCCACTCAACTCCAAAAATAGTCCCGTCGGGTTCTGGGGCAAAATTGTTGGTTCGCTGTGTGTGATCGCTGGTGTATTGACCATCGCACTGCCCGTCCCTGTAATCGTCAGCAATTTCAATTACTTCTATCATCGCGAAACCGATCAGGAAGAAATGCAGAGTCAAAATTTCAATCACGTCACAAGTTGTTCATATTTACCTGGTGCATTGGGTGAGTCCTATTGACAATTATATTAACAATAAAATCTTGTTGAACCCCATACATATATTAAGTTAATGTTTTTGTTCTCCTAATCCATAAATATTTGTAATTCTCATCCACCTTATGCGCTTGCAGGCCAACATATGAAGAAGTCTTCTATGTCCGAATCATCATCTGATATAATGGATTTAGATGATGGCATCGATGCTACATCAGGTTTGACTGATCATCCTGACCGACATTTAGCTCCATTTTTGCGAGCACAGCAATCATTCGAAAAGCAACAATTACAATTGCAACAACAACAGAATGGCTTGCGTGGCCAAACAAATACACTGCAACTGCGTCACAATAGTGCCATGGCCGTCAGCATTGAAACTGACGTCTGACTACTGGGTAAGTGCAAATATTGCAAACATTTATGTGATACAAAACGCTTACACTCACACATAAAAACATATCATACATATTAGTCATAAAAAAATTGTGGCCGTAGATCTAGCTATTTTATAAAAACAAATATAGTTTTTAAGATTTCGAAGTTTGGCAACATCAAGTACTCTCGACGACATCAGGAATCTTAAATAATAATAGTTTTTCACTTAAAATTTTGACCGAAAATCCAGTATTCTCCAATATTAACGATTTTTCCAATAATCATCTGAAAATTTTTCGCCAAACATGCTCAAGTGGGTTTAATTTTAAACCGGAATCTTATATAAAAACATATACAAGCTTGGATGCAGGAGGTTATTTCCCCACTCTTCTTAAATCACTCACCTAGAAACTTTAGGAAAATGTATATAGCTATGTATGTGCAGGTATTCGATATATTATCCGCATTTAATTTTCTCGGTAGTCCATTCTCTCTGTTTTCTGAATGTATTCAATGAAACAACATCTACAGTACTTGTCCAATCAATTACGAACGAGAGCAAAAATTTAAAGCTTTTAAAGGGCGACAAAATATTGATATAATTCAATACAAAAATATTATAACTTAAGTTTAATTTTTCCAAAATACGCCAAATATTTATGTTTTTATTAATGATTAAAGTTAGAACTCTGCATATTTTTTTCTTCGTTCGTAATTTATTGGACAAGTACTGTATATGAAAGTCCATAAAAGAAATCCGCACCCTGAAACGATGGTACTCACTTGTTGTAGAAAGAAATTCGACGTTCTATTCCGTAAAACATGTTTGCAGAGTATGTAATCCCTTTAAGATCTTCGGGCCGGGAAGGAATTGTCCCAAATCCCTTTGTTGCTATCCTTCACCACTTACATGTATTGGAAGTCTACACGTGAAGACAAAGCACACAAAAAAATAAAATTTTTAAAAGCTACATGAAATCAGATTCCCCTTAATAAGTAATAATCACACTACCGATCAACTCGAGATCGCTTAACTTCTATAAAATAATATTTGAAATTTTGAAAAATTGTTTTTTTTTTTTTTTTTTGTAGTGAAAGAAGATTTTAATGGATCTTTTATTGACCTACGAAAGCGATACTTTGATCACGTGATCCAGAAGCTTTGCCTGAGACCTTATTTTCGTTTCTTAAAATAATTTCCAAGTTACAAATTTTCACTAGCTTCTATAATTTTTGATAACTATGATAAAAGAGGTTTACTTTCTTGCTAGGCCGCATTGATTATTATTAATAGAAATAGTACCACTCTTAGACACTTAGTTTGTAGTTTGTCTAGCGGTAGACATAGAAATCTATTAAGCTCAGGGTAACATGTCATTTACAGTAACCAGTGCTTACCAATAGCATTCATTCATTGTAAACATTCATCATTTCAAATAAAATCCAATAAATTTTATAGACACTTGCTTATTGCATAAGAAATCTTACTAAAAATTCGTTTTTAAACCAAGCAGTAAAACACTTGGAAAACGGCCTCAATTGGCAACGTGAAAAGCTGCGTTGGATGCCAGAAACGTCATCGAAAGCGGTCTAAATCCGCTTCAGTGCAAAATGAAGAATCACTGCGGTTGATGAGTAAGCAAATGTTGCAAAAGGTATAAACTGAAAATAAGTAAAGAAACCAAAAACACAAAAAAAGAAGAAACAACAAAAACCCAAAGTTAGCTCATTGTTAACAATGAAAATACAAAAAGCGAATACTTTTTTTAGAACACATTTAGAAAATATCATATTTAGCTACAGAAAATTAACTAAAATGCAAACAAACAACAAGCAGTATAAGAATTATAAAAACAAAAACAAAACAAAGAATTGTAACGAAGAAGTTATTAAATGGGAACATACTATTATAGATTTAATTATTTTGTGTATTAGCGGCGATATTAGTAAATCAAATCAAACTAACAACAATATGTATAACGAAATTCATCGAGATAAAGTCATTAACATTTTTTTTATTATTATTATTTTATTAGTAAAATTTTTTTTTACTTTTTATTGAATAATTTTTAATAGCAAAATATTAAACATACATTGAAAACATACAAACTGTTGTGTATAGTGTGCTGCTAAATATTGCATGTGTGAGCACATAGTAAGCGCAAAAAGTGATTCAGTATGAAATAAATGTCAATGGTTTACATTATGTCATTATAGACGCCGTACAAAAATAAATGCCCAGTTAAGAGGTTTATTTTAATATTATCGTGTATAGAAATTGTTGAATGGATTAGCGACATAGATGTGGTATATCCAAAAATGGTATATTGCAACCCAGGCATTAACAAAGAGCAGCTTTAAGCGTGTTAACTTAGCGTAACATTATTTTCTTAGAATAAATTGTCAGCAAAAAGGACCTATTGGGTCTCCCTGGGTTCATTATAACATTTTAAATGTCTTCGATGACATCCAGATTTTTATTTCTGTTTAAGTTCTCTCAGATCATCGAGATTCTGGCACTAGCCAGTTGGTTTGAAAACAAAATTTCTTACCATTTTCAGACCACCCAGAAAGAAATATCGGTGATCTCAAATAGTCGATTTAGTAACGTACATCCGTCGGTCCAGCTACTTTAAGATATACATCTGCTTTTATCACATATTCTTTTCTTCAAACAAGTTATTAATCGTTGAAACCGCCGATATCTGACCACTGTATCAGAACTCAAACAGTATGATCAACAGGTTCAGTCCAGTTTTTGAATGCGGAACTTTTTTATTTGACAAGCTATCTTCACGATATTTAGCAAAAACTAGTATCAAAGCAGCGTTAAAATCTTCGAAGGAATTTCTCAGATCCAACTATTATAGCACATAGCTGAAATACAACTGACCGATCGAAGTCGAGTCCTTGTACGAAAAATTCTTTTAGTTGCCAAAATATCTTCATGACATTTGGCACAGATTATAATCCAAGACTTCGCTACAACCTCCAAGCAAATTGTACAGATCGGACGACTATATCATAAAGTTGTCATACCAATTGAACCATCGGGATCAAGTGCTTGTACAGAAAACTTTTGCATTTGACGAGGTATATGCAGCAAATTTTACATAAATTATTTCCCAAGGCAGTAAGACAATATCAGATTAGACTGTTCAGATTCGACCACTATAGTTTTTAGCTGGCATACAAACAGCACGATCAAAATCTGAATGAAGATGTCTTTATATCATTTTATGCTTATAATGTGTCTGTTATAGATTCGGTGCAACAGGAGTTAATTTTTTCTTGTTTTTTTTTTTTTATTTTAAAATTTATTGTCCTTAATTCGTAAAGCTCTAAACTTGTTCGTATGTTTTCGAACAAATTTTTTCTCTTAACAAATCTTATTAACTATTATAAATTGCTGTATGAAGTGTATTCAATCCAGTTACCCACACACATATAGTCCACCCAAAATCATGCATACAGCCATAAGTACCATAAATTAATCAATAAAACTGCCGTTATGTTTAAAATATAAAATAAAATACAATGAAATACAAACAAACTGCTCGTACTCGTACATACAACAACAAATAATAAAATATAGAATCAAAATAATGTAACAAAGCCTAATAAATAGATAAATTGCCGAAACAAAAACAAAAAACACAAAGCGTAAATTTCAATGCCACAATAATGAAATCTTCTTTTGTAAATACAAAAACAATAAATTACTGCAAATACAAATCTTAACTGCAACAAACGCTACTAACAAACAAAACATAAAAACAAAAAAAAAAAAAGTATCAGCAAACTTGTAAATTATATAAAACTACTTCAATTGTAGCCAACATAGTTTTGTATAATGTTACTTTTAATTATCTTTTCTTTAATTTTGTTTATTCCCTAATTTGTCTTTAATATTTCATAGAGTAGTTTAGTACTTAGTACCTACTTAGTAAATGCGTTTATTGTTGACTTTTAGCAAAAATATATATTAAAATCTTCCAAAACTATAACTAAATTAGAATGCGTAGTGTATATGTATGAGTGTATAGCATTATCCGAAGCTCTTATGTAACTCTTCCACTATTATATATGTATGTATAGTATGTACGTATAAAAAGGTTTGTATCTAATCAGATGCTGCCTACTAAATGTTTGTGTTCATGTTGTAAATTTAGTTTAAAAAATATTATAAAATGTATGTGTTTGTAACTGTTGAATTATTGCTAGAGCTCGCTCTTAGAATCTCATAAAAAATTATTATCAAGAATTAATTATTATTTTTTTTTTATTTGATTTGCTTTTCTCAAACATAAAATAACTACAATTACTTGTTTGATACGTCATGTCTTCAATTGTTTCTAAATCTGCTCTTACATAAATAAAACATTATGCCAATTTATTTCATTCCCTTAAATCTAAAATTATGTAGACTTCTGATTAGTAAATCCATTCTCTGTTTAAGATGAACTAAAACTAGAACTTGTTCTGTAATAAAGGTATAATTAGCAGCGAATAAAATAACGCTGAGCCGTGTGTGTTGTATGTGTTATAGGACCTATAAGCAACATGGGTGCCTGCGTTCTCATCCGGACTCTTTTGTTTCTCATTATCGGAAAATTTTCTTTGATATGCATTCACATGAGTCCAACAACTTGAGGTGGCAAATTTTCTAAATTCTCTTTCACATCGCATTTTATTCTTTTGAATAATCAATTTAAATATTTAGATAAATACATATTTTTCTCAAAACCACGTTTTTCGAGTTGGTAGAGGTCCTGCATTGATAAAAAAAAAAATAATTCTTAACTGAAAAGAGCCAAAAATCGATTTTTTAAATATTATAATTTTTGCATTTTTCATTCCTTATGTAATAAGGTAGATTTTCCCCTTCAATTCTCGTTTTCTTCATATACGCGGTGTACAATAATCATAATAATATTTTTGGCTGGCTAATTTTTATCCTTTTTTTCCTTTTTTTTAATATTTCTGCTGTTATCTTATCCATATGTAACAGAATATACTAAAAATACATAATAAAAAAATCATATTTCCGAAGGTATTGAAAACAAGCGGAATTCCATGGAAAATATTTCAAAATAGAAAGGAATGCCGAATTTAGCACGAACGGCACGGTATCCCTTCTTTTTTCGTCTACAAAAAACCGATTTGGGGGCCAAAAGAGACCATGTGTGAACGCAGTCTTTCCAGCAACTATCGATTACTCGCGAAATTGTTTATGCTCATTTGAAGCGAATGTTGGGCCAAGTTACTACTCTTCATAAAAACCAAGAAAAATTAGTCAAATTATAATCATGATAATTTTTTTTTTTTTCATTTAAAAATTTTTGGCGGCCATTTAAAATGAAAACTGCTATTTTCCTTAAAAAAAAATTCCAAAACAAATCCGCCATTTTGTGTGTGGAAAACATCCTTAAGTAAAAAAAAATTACTATACGATGTACAAAGTCTGAAATGAATCGGTACCGCAGTTTTGATATGACAGTGAAATCGGAAAAGGTAGTTTTAAGAAAAACGCGTCTAAAATTTATTAACTAAAAAAATGTCGAAAAAAAAATTACCTTTCATTGACACAAGTATGCTCAATAAATGTTTACTTAAGATATCTCAATAAATTTCCGAGATTATGTATATCATTACCCAAAATGGAAAACAACGTATTATCAAAAAAATTAAATTAAGTTTTTTATTGTTTACGATTCACTACATCATCTTATATGTATGCAGATATAATTTTACCAATGTATAACCATTTCATTATCAAAACTAAAATTTAGTTTCAATTTGAGTGGTTTCTATAATATCATTTTTTCTTCGCCTGTAAACTTTTGAAAAGTGGTGTTATGTTATTTTGCATATTAGGTGACGATATACAATATTACCTTTGGTCGATTGAATTTAAAAATCTCTTACTGTGTTGGTCAGGTTATATACTCCGAAATTATTAGACATATAAAGTCTTTTGGACAAAACATATTTTACAATAGAATGCTGAGTGTTTTTCTTAAAGTTAAAAAAGAACTGGTACAGTTAAAATTTAAATTTAAACGAAATTAAATTTCCTATTCTAATTTTCGACATAACCTACTTCTATAGGTGAACATAAAATATACTAACAAACAGTGTTTCATGGCTAAATCTCTTTCAAATAATTTGTTTCGCACCAAAGAAATCACCAGCTTTACATCTTTATCTTTTTGAGGGTCTGCTAAGAATAATTCTTCGCTATATTTTAGACCAAAGTCTCAAATTTGCAGAACGCTAAAATATCCGAAATATGTTTGCCTGGATCTCTTTTTCTAAATAAAGCAGTAGTATGCTTAAGTGCTTTATTTAGAAAAAAAGAAATGTGTTAGCTCATCCTATTGAGTTTAAAATATCTTCGAAACATTAAATTATTTATGGATTTATTTGATCACTGAAATTTTTTTATTTTGAATACAATTAATTTTGGCTTCTCAAGTAATTGAGTAAATATCA
>NW_017537412.1:453939-456365 GCF_001853355.1 Bactrocera latifrons | reverse complement strand
CAACATTTAATGTTTTTTCAGTACTAAAATTCGTTTACTTATAGGGGGAAAAATAAAGAAATATGTATATGTATGTATATATATATTTTTTTCAATTGAAAGATTTATTTAAAAAAAATTTTTTTTTTTCTAAAATTCGTTAATCTGTAGGAAAACAGTAATAAAAATAAATAAATAAACTTGCTAAAGCGCCATTTGATGCATCAGTTTAATTACATAATTAGAAAAACAACATATCGATATAAAAGTTTTGTGTAATTTTTCATTTAAGTTATAAAATCGAAAATAAAAACAAAAAAAAAAAACTCAAACCGAAAAATGAAAACATGAACACTGTGTGAAATGATATCACACAATAATTAAATCAATTACGAAATGATGCGTGTTTATATTCTTATTCCAATTATTATAAATTCTAGACATCAAATTAAATGGAAATGTGAAATAAAAGTAAATCAATTAAGAAATGGCTTTTTTATTCAAAATATCCTAAGTATAAAAAATAATAACAAAAAGAAACAAAAAACACAAAGCAAAGCAACTAAAATTCTAGTATGAACAAAATAATTATACATACATACAAAATGCAAACACACACACACATATGAATATCAAGTATGAAATCGAAGTATTAGTGCGTGCAAAAATCAATTAAGACAATTAAAACCAAAAAAAAAACAAAAAAAATTAAATAATAAAAATAATGAGTATGAAATAATTTGTTAAAAAATCTTGCCAAACTAAACTAAAATATAATTAAACGAATAAATGAAAATAATATCAAACTAAATAAATTATAGCAAATAATAAGCGTAATTACACAAACAATAAGCGTAGCGTCAATTTCCAATTTTATTTAACTTCAAGCGAAAAAAATAAATCAAATTCAATCAAAACAAGTTTCAAAGACAAACACGATATTCAATATATGTATACACACACATACAAAGGCAAAAATGCCGAACAAATTATTGTAATTATTTTATAGAGACCAACTACAAAAAAGAGCATTTCTATGCACTTCTATTGAGCTTCGCTTCATTTCGTCAAATCGAAAGCACAAAAATTGTTAAAAACAAAATCACAAATAGACATTCGTAACGGAATTTAGTTAAAAAAAATGGTTTATTTTGAAATAAGTTGCTTTTAGCGATTATGCCCTGTAGACAAGTATTTCAGAACAACCATTTTGTGTTCTAATTAGTTGCCCTGGTAGCCAGTTGCTGTGTCTGCATTTAGATTAATGCATATATTTCTTTTTTGAAAATTAAAAAACCGTTTATCTATGTTATACAATTTTCATCCAAGTCCCATACCAAACTTAAATCACCTTTGTTTTCAGAGCTAAAATTGTAATTTATTATAAAAATATTACATACATATGTATATGTCCTGTTCACATTACAGCGTAGACCACTTATTTTACCTTCAAACTGCTTTATATGTAAATATTAATGATTTCATTTCAGCTGAATTTCTTAACCAATTTTTTGGACAACAATAATTATTAACTATCAAAAGTTGATCCATTTCTTGGTTCGAAAGCACATTCTTTGCCATTTACTTTTTGAAGACTATCTCTATCTATCGATCTATTGATCGCGACTATGTCACAGATGGTCCAGCCGGCATGATTTTTGAAGAATAACTATATATCGATGATTCTACCGGCCCACATACCACACCCAACCATTTTATAACCATTGAGCCAGAAATATACCTTATATCGCTGAACAAAATTTGGCTCGAGAACGTCGGATCTTCTTGAAACTTTTCAAAAGCCCATAAAGCGAAGTGATGTCATTTGTGAAGGTCGAGCTTCAGTTCTTGCACAAGCTGTATTTTGTACGCTTTCAATTCTAGATCTCTACGGTCTACGATCTAAAATGTGCCAAGTCGTTTCATACGTCAGTTCGAGTTGCTGCGAACACTGCCGCATCGATTCTCCACGGTCTTTGTTTACACTCTCAGCTACTGCTGCTATATTTTCTTCACTGCATGCTGGACATGCTCTACTCGATCGAATATTATCCAGTAATGAATGCTGGGTCTCAAGTTGGGTGATGGTTTTGCGAATAGTCCGCTCAGTAGGCTGATTATGTTGACCATAAGATGAGCGAAGTGCGCAAAACACATTCTTTACGGAACGTGAATTTTCGTAATAAAAACTAACATGACAGCTTGACATGACTCATGCGTGATCTGATCAAAAAAAGTTATTGAAAAAAGTACAAAGTTTCATCAGGAAAAGTTATTTGGGAGAATTTCAGAACTCGGACATTGTTTACCCGCTTAATATCTATATTAAAAATTTTTTTCGACGTTTAAATCATAAAAATAGAAAATTGGGATTTTAAATAAAATATAAGGCAACATGGTGTCAATTAATTAATTTATAATTTGTATGTATTATTATATTATTTATT
>NW_017537412.1:449961-453644 GCF_001853355.1 Bactrocera latifrons | reverse complement strand
TATATATATATTTACTTTAAAAAGCATTATTTATATAAAAAAGACTGGTTAAGAACGAGAGATAATCTCAAATTTGCAAAATTCAAAACAAACCAATATAAAATCTAAAATATATATCTATGAAAAATGTTAGTTTTTAATTTTGTAAATATTTAGTTTACTCACAAAAACAAGAACAAGAAAAAATATTAATTTCATAGAACTTTGCTTTAAAACGAATAGTTAAAGGAACAAATGCCTACAAAGCGAATTATTTGAAAACTGAAAACAAATATGCAAAAGAACAATAAGAAATGCAACAAATTAATAATAATGATAAATGCTTATGATTATTGATAGAAAAAAAAACACACACACAAAAAATAATACAATAAATTAGGAGAATATTGAAAATACAATAAAAATGCATTTCCATAAAAATTCTTGAAACTGCAAACTAAACAAAAAAAAATCTAAACAAATCAGATTATAATGCAGAAAACAAAATTGTATACAATTATGCAAAGCGAAAGAAAGCGCTGAAGAAGAAACTATAAAGACGAATAAGTAAATAGCGAAATAAACGAAGAGAACGGCAGGAGAAATCTAAGGATACGCATGTGATATAGAAACAAACAAAAAAACGTAACGAAAAAGCAGTACCTAAAGACAAACAGAGGCACAGAGAAATAAAGAGGAAGGAAGAAAATTCCGAGGAATAGCTTTAGCGTGGACGGACGACGAGGCAGAACATTTCAAATGTGGCAACAAACCGATCGGCGACAACAAGTAGTACCCAAATATTCAATATTTACCACAAGTATGATTACAATTACGTAATGAATATGCGTAAAACAATTATTATTTAAAGCAATAATTCAAATTAAATCGAAAAATTATCAAATTAAAGAAAAATTGCATTAAATAGGCCCCATTTACCCCTAGAACCTTGCAGCGGCGCAACGCGTGGCGTGACAAACCCAATAGCCATCAACAATTTAGGTATCATTCAGTTAAAAAAAAAAAAAAAACAAATAAGATGAAATAAAAAACAACACGAAGTCATAAATATTAAAAGCAAACATGCATAATGAATCTCAAGACACAAAACGAGATGTAAAAAGAGCAAGAAATACGTTATAATTCTAAAAAAAAATCCAAAAGACAAATGAAATGTTTTATAAATCGTTAAGATTATTACTACAGCAAATGGTAAAATATAAGTAAATAAATAAAATATTTAATATCTATATACATGGACATATGTATGTAATAAGTATAAAATAACCTTAATAAATATAAAATAGAAGAGAAAAAAATTATAGTAAATAAATAAACAAATAAGACAAAAGCAAAGCTGCTGCTATTGTTAGAGACCAACAAATAATTCAATAAAGAACACAAAAAAACACAACAAGTTTTTTTACTTGAAATAGTTGGCATATAGATCATAGGTAAGTTATCGAATTCTACCAAATTCCACCGTCCAAAATTTGACGCATTGCTGTTGACAAGTAGAAGAAGCAGCATTTTGCCTGAAATAGTGGTAGAATATTTATTTATAGGTAAGTTTATATGGTAAATTTTTATAAAATTGGCCACACTCATGTGGAAAAGTAAATCGAATCGGCAAAATTTTTCTTTGTAGCACAATTCGTTATTTACCGAAAAGCGCGCAGAACTGCGCAAAATTGCTCAACATTTTTTATCTTTTCCCAATACATTATGATTTCAATTTTTTATTTCAAAATTTTGAAAGTAATAAGTAATTAATTAAATTTTTTTATTAATTTTATTAAAAATATTTGTTAATATTTGCTTAAAATCCTGCGACAAAATAAATGAAAAAACAATTAAAATTATAAAATAGAACATAAAAAAATTTAAAAAAGTCGTGAAAAACTTTTACAATACAAATACGAAATTTTAATTGCTTTTCCATTTAGTTTTTTTTTATATTTATTTTATATTTTGAAATCATTTCTATTTTTTTATATACTTAGTTATTATCAACTTTTCGAAATCTCCTCTGAAATCCCTTTAATTTGCCACCATAATCATCAAAATCGGTTAAGATTTTCCCAAGATACGCAAAATTCACTTCTGGACAACGTCCTCTCAAATCCCTTTTCATTTGGCACCAAAATCGTTAAAAATGACAAGGATTTACGCGAAATACGAAAAGTCGTAATTTTATACACATTTGCAATTTTAAATTTTTTTGAAATATTGTTATTATTTATAATATTNTTAGGTGATGAAATATTTTAGATTTTCTTGTATTATTTTTCGAAACATATTAAAAAAGTTATTAAACACGAAACAAAAAATTTCAACTTTAAGATCTAGTTATAAATAACAATTTGTTAATACTTTTTTTAATTTATTTCAATTTTATTTTACTTAATGTATTTAATTTAATTCACAATTTTATATTTTTATTATTATGAATTTTTCGCAATCTCCTCTCAAAACCCTTTCGTTTGACACCAAAATCATCAAAATCGGTTAAGATTTGCGCAAAATACGCAAAACAWSCAAAATTCACTTCTGGGCACTCTAGCATGCTGCTTCTATTTTTCGCTAAAATCACAAACATCACATTTCACCAGGCGACCATAACTGCCCAGTAGGTAGCTGCCGCGAAAAAAATTCATTTTCTGTAGCCTACCTCAAAGGCGCAAATGTAAACTGCCTTGCCGGCAGCTGCAGGATAGCCGGAAGTATGTTCCACTGACACGTTTTCGGTTATAACTTCTGTAATTCATAACCGATTGCGTGCATTCAGCCACCAAATGAAAGGGCAACCGCACAGCTATGCAGCCATTTACTAATAAATATTAACAAACCAAAAGGAAAAGCAATATTTGCAGAGCAAATGTGAGCACGCAACTATGATGAAAAACAAGTAATTTAACATTTTCAAAGCAAGATGAAAGCATCTCCATGATATTTATCACTTACCAAACGCTTGCTGAGTTTCTTCTGTTATAAAAGAATGCTACAAATCTACTCCGTGCAGCTACAGCGATGCTTTTACTACTACTTATCACACTCAAAATTGCTCAGTCTACATATGAGTTGAAAGCAAACGCGTGGATTTAGCATTTTCTTGAGCTGTTCCCCTTTCGTTTGACACCAAAATAATTGAAATCGGTTGAATTTTAGCAAAGATATAGCGAATAAGCCGTGCGCACTGCACTGCTGCAGCATTCACCGGAACTGCCGGTAAGGCAGTTTGCATTTGCGCCTTTGAGGTAGGCTACAGAAAATGAATTTTTTTCGCGGCAGCTACCTACTGGGCAGTTATGGTCGCCTGGTGAAATGTGATGTTTGTGATTTTAGCGAAAAATAGAAGCAGCATGCTAGAGTGCCCAGAAGTGAATTTTGGWTGTTTTGCGTATTTTGCGCAAATCTTAACCGATTTTGATGATTTTGGTGTCAAACGAAAGGGTTTTGAAAGGAGTTTTCGAAAAATTAATAAAAATACAAAATTTTAAATTATGAAATTTATTAAATGCAATGAAATAAAATAATTGAAACAAATTCAAAATATGGAATACTAAAATTACAAAATAAGTTAAAATTATGAAATAAAATTTTTAAATTAAAAAATTTAAATTCGGAAAAAGTTAAAAATTGAAAATTTGTTTGTAAATCCGATTATTTTATTTCGGGTATATCTCAACCGATTTTGATGATTT
>NW_017537412.1:422591-449440 GCF_001853355.1 Bactrocera latifrons | reverse complement strand
CTTAAGAAAGATAAACAAAAAAAAGAATTAAAAAAATTAAAACTTTGAAGAAAAATGAATAAAAAATAATTATATAAAAAACATTTTGGCAGGTTTTACTTCAATAACCTTTATTTTGACACATACCTAAATATTGGTTTTTATTAAAAAAAATACATGGATTCTGCAATAAGCAGTTGATTGATGTTATATTACATTTTGCGTGTCTTTCTACCGCTTTCATAATCTTTTCTAATTTTTAATTTTTGCTTTTTTGCTTTTAAAATGAAAAAACATTAATTACATTATTTGTATGAAGAGATGCGCAGCAAGTCATTTTCACTTAAAACTTAACTGAACTAACTAAAAGTAATTTGTATAAACTTACAAAAAATCTGCAGAAATACTATAGAGAATTCTACACAGTGTAAGCCTACTTAATAAATACACTACAAGTACAATAATATTAGTATAAAATATAAATAGCGGTAAACTACAATAGAATGTGAATGTAACTTCTTATGTATATATGTATATTTTCTATAACTAATATGTATGTAGTTGGCACACATGTGTGTATGTATAGCGCTGGCATTCTCTAGTCTTAGCAATAAAAATAGAAAATTGTCTCGCTATTAAAACAACAACAAAACACGACTAAATTCATAAGCTTGCTTGTTCCTAGACCTATTCAGAGTATGTTGGAGCAGGGCGTTTCAGGCGTCGAACAGCTAATGGAACGCGGCAGGAATTGTATATGCTGCCAAGTCGCTGTGAAACTGTAATGGCGCAAATATAAGTGAAAAATGTACAACAATTCAAAAACACAACAACTCACAGATATTCCTCAGCTAGTTGCTGCTCCACATGCGGCTTGATCGGCGCATAATACCTGTCGGCAATCAGAGTGCTGCAGTGTTTCTGCATGTAAGCGAGCGTGAAGAGCTCGTTTTCGTTAAACGAACGCAGGCCGGGCATACGGTGCCGATGCGTCAAACGTAGATTCTCATAGGTCATGGCCTGATCAATGCTGGCGCCAGCAATGGGACTGCCCGTGTCGATGGCTTCTATGAAAGTGGTTTGTGCGCGTGCGGCTATTTTCGCCGCGCTCAATGTGTAATGGAAACTTCGCAGCGCATGTGTGGACAGCTCGTCCAAATCGCTGGCATGAGAAGCGGCTTCACCCAATATACACTTGACATCCACATTTGGCAAGTCGAATTGTGCTGCGAGGCTCTCATTTGTCAATATTGTGTGCTCGGCTTTGTACTGCTCCACAAATGTGTAGATGGAGTCGATGAGAACTTCCAAAATGTCGGCACCAAGGCGTGCGAAGTTAACTGGTCTATAAGAAGGCGAAATACAAAAAAAAAGTTATGAATGAGGTATCAAAAACATAGATCTAATAATAAATTTGGTTTACCCTAATAAACAGTTTAGGACTACTACCTTAGAAACATTCTTTAAGCAACTTATATACAGTTAAGAGTTACATAGGTTTTACGGCTTTTTTTTTTTTTAATTGAACAGATTTCTTGAAATTACTCAACGAATCTTAATAAAATTTTAAACAGGTTTGCGAGATATAATTTACAAGGGCTTGAAAGAATTTTGTTTTGTTTTCAAGTACAACTAACAGGTTTTTTAATAGGGACACTTCAAAAGCAGACCGATAGGGACAGCAAATGCGAGATATTTTTCGGCCGCGGCTAGCGCATCAATTGAGGAAGACCCAAATCGATTCTCACGATAGCCGGTTTTACGTATCGGAATTGACCGGGATTTTATCCGGCCAAGGGCTATTTTTTTGGAGATCTAATCCCGTTTGGATCGGTGAGTATTAATTTAAGGAAGACCTAAACCAGTCTCTCACAGATCGGTTTCAAGCGTTGGGCATCTCTGTGTCGTCTTTGTGGCGAATTTTGCGAAGATATCTTAACCTTCATCCTTACAAGATCCAATTGAACTGAAGCCGCTTGACCACCAGAATCTACGTATGTTCGTGAATTGCAACAACTTGAAAATGTTCCGGATTTTCATCGAAAAATCATCTTCAGCGATGAAGCTCTTTTCTGGCTGAATGGTTTTGTCAATAAATATAAAATATTAATTTTGGTCAGACAGCAATCCACACGTGCTCCATGAGTCACAATTGCTTCCCGAAAAATTAACGATTTGGTGCGGTTTATAGGCTGGCGACGTCAGTGGGCCGTACTTCTTTCGTGATGATCACAGGCACGTTACTGTGATTGGGAATCGCTACCGCTCAATGATAACCGGATTATTTTTCCGAATTGGATGATATGAACTTGACATTATGTGGTTAGAACAGGACGGCACCACAAGCCTTACAGGGAATGTCACAATCGATATATTGAAAACCAAGTTTGGTGAACGTGTTATCTCACGAAATGGCCCAGTCAACTGCCCGCCTCGGTCGTTCGGTTGCCGATGTTAATTTATTTCCTGTGGAGCCACGTCAAGCCTTTGGTCCAACAAGCCAGCGACCGTGGGGCCATGCAAAAGATATCGAGTTCCGCGCATAATGGCATCAAACCGTTTTTGTTTTATTTAAAAAAAAACTTTTCTAGCGCTCTTATTGCAAAGCCCGTTAGAATAAAATTAGTTTTCAAATGCTGAATTAATGCAACGGATTTATATCTCCTACATAAATGAATTCTAAAATTTAATTAATATTGATGATTTCAATAAGTTAATTTCGAACTTCGAAAAAAATATGTCGATTTTGGAAAATACTACGTACAGCGGAGAAATTACTTGTTGACTCTACAAAATGATTTATCTTTCGAAAAATTTTGACACCCAGAAAAAAAATTTCCCTTATAGTGTAATTAAGAGCAAAGAAAAGTATTACTTAAAAACATTGGCAAAATTTATGTATACGGTTATAACCACGTAAGCGGTGTCTCCGACAATAAAGAAGATGTTCATAATACTTACATTGGATATCTGTAATCGTAGTACTTGGATGCAGCGACACCTCTTGATATGATCAACATATTCAAAATATTCGAGTACCGAATTGGCTGCGGTACATAATGTGTGTACATTTCGGAGACAATGCTGTGTAAGAAAGCAAAAAATGTTATTTCAAAAATTAAGATTTGTGATATTCATCGCCACTTACGTGTCCACAATGCCCATAGAGTTCAATTTTGCTTCCATGCGCGCTTTACGAAAACTCCAAATCGATTCCAAATGCTCAACAAAATACAAATTATTCAATAGCAGATCATTGTAGTAGTCCTTGATGTATGTCTTATCGCTAAGCGCCTCCTCGGGTATGCCAATCTGCAGGCGCATTGTAGTCAACTGGAATATTAAGTAGAATGGTTCGTTAAATAAAATTACAATATATAGTATGTAATATACATGTACATACTTTATCTATAATGTAGCTCTTGACACGCTTATCAATCCAGTTAGCCTGATTCACCGAGTCCTTCAGCTGATTCTGCAAGCTGTAATACATGAGACGCAGGAACGCATCATTGCCTTGCGCTTTGCTGGGATCCTGCGCACCTTTGCCGTTGTCCTGTTTGTAGTCTTGCGCTGCATAGCGTTTGGTCTAAGCAACGAAATACAAAAGAAAAAGTTTTTTTTTAATATTTTTAATAAATATTTTTTTTAACTCTTAAATAGAAACTATTTAACAACACTTTAGTGCAAACCTTTGATCGCTCAGTATTTTGTTGCTGCTGCAGCGCATCTACAGCGAATGGCAGCCAATCGCGTACAATTTGCGAGCAAACCATCCAACGCGGATATGTGGAGGTATGACCTTGTGATAATTAAAACATAAATATAAATGATAAAAATCGAATTACAATAACAAACCAATCGCAAATGTGCTAACTAACCGTAAATGGCGTGATCGAAGTTCTCCATCAAATTGCGATATTCACGTGACAAATGCGGCAACAAATGACGCGCCAACGACCATATTATAAAATTGTTAATGGGTCTAAAATATTGAATAATAAAATTAAATGCTTTTTTCCCCCTCTCACCTTAAATAGAATAATATACTAGTCTTAGTGCTGAAGAGTAGCGAAGAAATATGAAATTTGTGACGTTAGCAGAAACAAAAGCGAAGCTGCGAAGTGTAAGAAATATGAAAAATAAAGCGAAATTCAAGGTAGCAGCAACTTTTTATATATGAAAGATTATTTAATATGTGGAAAACCCTGCATTAGTTATATAAACAAATATGGCATTTAGTGAGTGCGTTTCGCGAGCCAAAGCTTTAGATGGTGAAGGCTGTTCGGTTTTGTATTTTGTTCATAGTGGGTCATATTTATGGCAATGTAATAAATAAACGGATTATGCATATGTAAGACCGCAAATGATAGTATGTGTTAAGCTTCGGTTCAATAACAAAAAAAATTGATAGCAATATTTTTGTGTATCCTTGAATAATAACAGTTTTGGAGACAGAAAATTGTTATTTCAATAAGTAACAAAGTGCTAAGTGCGGGTATAACCGAACATTTCACACTCTTGCAACTTGCAAGGATTAAAGCCAGGGAAGTACTTTCAGGTATATAAGGCTGATAGTTTTAAGGGGTCTAGGGTGAGTTTTCACCCGATTTTATTCATTCTAACACAAAGCTGCACCGTTATAAGAAAAACACGTTCTCTCAATTTTATTAAGATGACTCACATATTGGCTGATGTATGGAAGCTAAGGGAAGTATCTATCATTAGGAAAGGATTCTCTCTGCATTTCAATTATATAACTAACACATTGACCGATATTTTCGATAACAAGTCTGGGTCCATCCATTGCCACACTGTAACATAATAATGCCACGTACCAAATTTTGTTGAAAGATATGTGAGTTCACCTAAAAGTGGGCGGTGCCATACTCATTGGCCAATTTTGACTCCAGCTTCCTTAAAACTCTCTCTTACCATCTCGAGGCTCTGGTGTATTTAGTTATTAATTTATCGTGCTTTTTGGTAAATTTTAACTATTTTAACTGTATCTTTTCGGAGAGAGCCTATATAAACCTATATTTATCTTTATCATCCGCTTCATTCTTTTTCTCACTGGGGGTAGGAGTTCTTATAAGATATACGCTAGATTGTTGTAGCTTTAGTGGTTTAGGAGATATGTATGTGCATTAGACTCATTAGAGAGCGGGGTAACGCCCCGTTTAAAAAAAAAAATCCCACAGGTACTAGGATGCTCCGTCTCAAATTAGAGTGTTATATTTTAATTTAGTGCTTACTTGCGATACTTTATGTGATTTCGGTTAATAGCGATTTGTGAGAATGGTCGTGATCCGATGACGCCCATCTACGAACTCGTAATTTTTTTTTTTTTTTTTTAAGTTTAATCAAGATATTTAAATTTTTACTCAAGTTACAGCTGGCACGGACAGACGCACTGCAAGGAGTTCAACTCGTCTCGCCAAGATCTAATCTTTAATTCAGTAAACTACTTTTCCTCCAAGACAAGCTACTTGTAAGGAAGCAATATTTCTGTGCTTGTAGCCCAGCCCAGTCTTTAAAGTATTATTATTATTTATAAATTAACATACTTTTTATCGGACGTGGAGACCACAGTGGAGAGTTCACGAAAGACATTCACGTCACGCACAAGTATCTCTGTTTCATCGCTGATTTTGGTATGTCTGAAAATCGCTTGTAGCGATTCCATTATTGGCAACTGAAATTTGGTAAAAAATAGAGAAAATAATATTTAATATAGTTATGTCAAAATATTTTACACATATTAATAAGGAAAAGCATATTCAGCATACATACCGACGGCGCAATTGTTTTCATCTCAGCTAGCGTCTTTATTTCATTCACTTTGCTCTCATCGGATTGTTTCACTGAGTCGATGTGTGTGACGATGCGTTTCTCATAGTGGAAAATTTCATCGGCAAAGAGATCAGCTTCGCGGGAAACAATACCTTTTCAAAATCCAAAAATATTATAATAATGAATTAGGAAACTGATTATAAATGGGATTTAAAGTGTAAATTTAGTTTTCAAAATATTTACCAATATTTATGGCAAAGTCACGAAGCAGCAATTTATAACCGCGTACGATCTGCAAGAGGCGAAATAAAAGAAAATGAAATTATATTGATAATTTATCAACTTAATAAATATTTTAAAAAATTAAATTAAAATATTAATTTATGCTAACATTTTACTCCTTCAAATTAAGTGTTTATCCCACAAACGGAGGAAAATAAGGCTGTAAATTATTTGAGCTAGAAGTTGTTGCGGCTAAACTGAGGATTATTAAAAATTTTATTTTATTCTTACTTAAAGTTTAATTAATGATAAGTAAACTAGTTTTATATTAATAGTCGCCTTCAGAAATTTCTTGTTTCATAAATAAATAGTTATCCGAAGAAGGGAGTTATTCAAAACTCTACTTACCGGATCATTTGAATCAATGCTGTAGAAATAACGATCAGGCAAACCGATCTCACCCTCATCCAAAGTTATGATGTACTCATGCGGCTTATTAAAGCTGAAATGATTACATACATTAATAAGTAATAATATAAATATATATAACGGGTTTTTCAATAAGGACGCCATATTTTTCCCGCTTTTTTGCTCTTAAATAAGGTTTGCCATATGGTCGTGGAAAGGTATAGGTTAAAAGCGCTATGTCTAATTTATGGTCGTCCTGTCAGATCAACAATTGAGCGTCTAGTGGAAAAATATGAATCCACCGTCAGTACGAAATGTTCCCGTGCGAGTGAGACAAAGAGCCCTTAGTGTCGAGAATATTGCTAGCGCTTCAATTGAGGAAGACCCAAATCAATATTTTATACTCATCCTTTACAAAATCAAAACGACGCAAGAACAGAAGGCGCTTGACCCCCACAACAACAACATCCGTATTTTTATCGAAAAATCATCTTCAGTGATGAGGCTCATTTTTTGCAGAATGGCTTCGCCAATAAGCAAAATATACGTTATTGGTCAAGCAACAATCCACGCCTACTTCATGAGTCACCATTGCATCCCGAAAAAATTACAGTTTGGTGCAGTTTATGGCCCGGCGACCCATAATTCCCGTATGATGATCAAGACCAGCATGTACTGTGAATAGGAATTGCTGTCGCTCAATGATAACCAAATACATATTTTTGGGCTGAATTGGATGATATGGACTTGGACAACATGTGGTTCCAACAGAACGGCGCAACAAGCTACACTGCGAATGTCACACCCACGAAATGGCCCAGTCAATTGCCAACAAGATAGCTACGATTAATGAACTTGGTACGAATATCAAATGTGAAATTGTAGCAGTATCGGCCGATTGGGTTCAGCGTCTGGACTTCTACAAGCGTGGCCGTGGTGGCCATGCAAAGGACCTCCATACATAATGCCATCGAATGTACTTTCACAGTAATAAGGAATTTCATTGATATTCCCAAACCGTTTTTGTTTTATTAAAAAAAAACCTTGTGCAGCGCTCTAGTTCAAAAACCCGATATAATGCGAGTAATTAAAAAAATAATGAATGTATATGCATATGGTATAATAAGTTAATTACTTACCGATTTTCAACACTGATTTTATAATATGGAAATATACCATATATAGCCTGAAGATGCACTAAAGCCTTTTTATATTCCCAATTTTGTAGACGTATGGAGTCCCTAAATGCTTGCCAACCCTCTGTAATGACATAAACAATACTTAAATGTGGAATGATATTAAATTTGATTATTTGGTTTAAAGAACATAAGAATTATAAGAGGAAGAGAGTCGAATTGATAAACTGCATATGCGTTCTAAAAAGTAGAAACTGCTAAACCAACTGTAGATGACTGCTTTCGAGAACTTATATGTTTTTGATTTTCTGTGGAGCAGAGAATATCTCAATATTTGGAAAATGGAAAAATTTACTTGTTGACCACCGTGCAACCTTTATTATTTTCCAGAGAAGTTTGATCTTTGTGTGTTTGGTAGCTATTTGGACGACGCCAAATGTTTGTCAGGTGATTTTTCAAAAAATTTAACAACAAGTTTGCTTGAATCTCAACATATTTCGAGGGAGATTCGAGTCGTAATCAACACAATTTGGTTAGTGTTTGGGATATTGACTCGTACCAAAAGGCTTGAATCTTTTGAAAAAACGATGCCACTTAGAGGTCGCAAAGAGGATATTGAGAACTCTACACTAGTCAAACGCATCATTACTGGAGACGAACAGTTTGTTTAAGAATATGACGTCGAAACTATCCAACAATCTATCGATTTAAGTTCCAATCTTAGTACTTCGATATCAAAAACTTCTGCGGACAATGACTCGTCAAAGACGCCATTTTTGGAATTACCTTTGCTTATATCTTAAAGCCAATACAAATTTATAGAACTTCACCAAAAATATTACCCTATATTTTAATGTGACCTCTATAAGAGACCCAAGAATTATAATATTTTTAAAGTGAACAATTCCACATTTTGAAAAATTCATATTCTTTAGTTTATACAGAAGACTTTAGCGGCTTTGTTGGATATGGATTCCACTTAAGATATCGTAGGTTTAAAACATTTTAAGAATAACTAGACGCTTCACTGTGCCTGATTTATAGATAATACTACTACTACCATCTATATGATTTCTATTAGTTGGATTATAAGTATTAGTTAACGAGATATAGCATTTTTGTGAATAAACTTGTGTTAGTTTACAAAAAAAATGGTTCATAAAGCATTTCGTGTGTTAATAAAGCATTGCTTTTTGAAAAGATATTTGCTAAGCTGGAAACAGGCAAAATGAGCACCGAGGACAATGATGCTATAAAGAGGTTAAATACATCGTCTACCAATAGGGATGACATGACTTTAACAGCTCTTGGGGACCATGTTTGTTTATGGATTTATGTAAAATTTCACGATTCATGTCACGTTTCATATTGGTACAACGTTTGAAAATTGCCCAAGTTAATTAACATATTCACGTTCTCCACATAAACGTTGAAAAAACGTTCATCGAAAAAGCATCTTCTCAGATGAGGCCCATTTCTGGCTTAATGGCTTCATCTACAAACAAAATTTTCACTACTGGAGTGAATCAAATCCTCTCGTGGTTCATGAAATACAATTTAAATTCCCAAAAATTGACCGTTTGGTGTGGATTGTAGTAGGTCACCATTTCGAAAGGAAGCAGGAAACCCCATGGTATTGAGAAATCGACGCGAGAAAAATCGCCATTTTGAGAAAACAGAGACCTCATGTTTCTCGTCTAAACATGGACACATTGACTCGTCGATTTCGTGAAATGGCAGCTAAGATCATGCGATTTACCACTTATTTTATTTTGTCTATGGATTGGATTGGTGGGAATGCTTCTCCAACCTGCTGCTTGTCCGTGAAGGTATGACGCCAGGAAATGGGTTCCCGATTCTCAAATCGAAGACGATGGAGCGCACATTACCTTGCCCGACCATGAAAAAGTTCGAATAGCAATTACCAATCTAAAGAAAAACAAATATGCCAGTGAAAAACTAATTTTCATCCGAACGAACAAAAGCCTGTCCGACGATTGGAATTTAAGTGTGCTCTGTCCAGTCCATAAAAAGAGAGACCCCACAATCTGCGAAAACTACCGTGGGATAAGCCTCCTCAATATCGCATCTAAGGAAAAGACCCGTGAGAAAAGGATCGACACACACCACCTCTTCGACGATTTCAAAGCTGCTTTTGACAGCACAAAAAGGAGATGCCGTTATGCTGCTATGACTAAATTTAGTATCCCCGCAAAACTAATATGGCTGTGTAAATTGGATTTTCTCCAGACTGGATAAGGAATCGAAGCAAATGGGTCTGAGGCGAACGAGGGCAAGACGAAATATCTCCTGTCGTGACATTAGCGGCTTGGCTCTTATGTCACTGTTGACAGTCATAACTTTGAAGTCGTAGATAATTTCGTCTATCTTGGAATCAGTATTAACACCAACAATAATGTCAGCCTCCAAATCCAATGCAGATTATCTCTTGTCACGAGGTGCTACTTCGGACTGAGTAGGCAATTGAGAAGTAAAATACTCTCTCGACGAACAAAACTCAATAAGTCAGTCATTATTCCCTTCCTGCCATATGGTGCAGAGGCATGGACGATGACAACATCTGATAAGTCAACGTTACGAGTTTTCAGTAGAAAGGTTCTGCGGAAGATTTATGGTCGTTTGCACATTGGCCACAAGGAATACCGTATTCGATGGAACGATGAGCTGCATGAGACATGTGACGAAATTGACATAGTTCAGCGAATTAAAAGATAGCGGCTACGCTAGCTAGATCTCTGAAAGTATTCGACCCAGTACCCGCCGGGGGAAGCAGAGGAAACCTCCTCTCAGTTGGAAATACCAGGTGGCGAAGGACCTGGCTTCGCTTAAAATCTCCAATAGGCGCCACATTGAGAACAAAGAATGGTAACAATTTTCCGGCCCATCGAGGGGTCATTACACTAAAATGGCATATTGTATTCATATATTATTATATAATATTAACCAATTTGTATAAATACGAATGCAATGCTGTAAGCATTAATCTACACATGTAAAAAAATACTAAAAAAAAGGTAACACAGTCGATTTCTGCTGGATTAAAAGTAGTGAATCTCTGCATTTAACACCTTGGTGCCAATAAAGACAAAACAAAAAACGAAATAATCATTATGAAAATAAAAACTGGAGTACGAACAAATGAACTTGGCAACACTGCCTTCACTGATGATCGCATGACCAAAACACAGACTGTCTGCCGAATTTTCTCTAGCAATTAGCGCCTTCTGAGAGCATGTTAATTCCTAGCCGGATATTAATACTTTATCCATGGCGATTTATTGCACTTCGTTCACAATTTTGAAACTACACTTTAATTGAGTTTAATTAAAGCGAGAAAATGTGTCAACTGAGAAATCCTGATACATATAATTTATATGATATCTTAAATTAATAACTTTTTGATATAAAATTGTTGAACGATTGCGAAGAGGACATCAGTTTCAGCTCGCATTTGTTCGAGTTCGGTGAATAGGCTATTTTGTGTGATCGATTAAAAAATATTTTAAGAAAAATGAATACAATTCTGGTGAGTGATGAGAAACGAAAAAAGGATAATAACATCCAACAAATGTATCTAAATGAAGGGAAACCATGATTATTCTATAAATTTGGATCTGTATACTATCCAGCGAGACTTTTATCAAATTTGTTTCTTTCTTCGATTTAGCTACTCGTCTGCATAACTACCTACACTCATCTAACACTTGCACGTCCCGATGTCAGTCTCGGTTATCAGTATCAGCCCGGTTATAGCAGCTCCGGTGGTGGTTTGTTGCAGACACCACACGCACCTAGCAGCAATTATTTCAGCCCAGTACCGACCTTCTCTCAAAATGTGGGGATAGGGAGTACTGCCGGCTCCGGTTCGAGTTTCGGCAGCTTTGGTTACAATGGCAATAGCGGTGGTTCTTCATACTCCTCTGGCGGCTATGGCGCCTTGTCTAGCAGTTTTGGTGGAGCAGGCGTTTTTAGCGGCTCAACGGGCGGTAATGATTATCAAGCGGGCTATAACTCTGCCAATATACACTATTCGCACCAATCGTCGAACTTCGTTGGCCGTGCGCCGATTGTAACCAAACACTTCTGGCTACACTCCGCACCGGAGGATCATGATGAGCAACAAATTGTGCGTTATATAAATATTGGACAGCCACGCAAGAACTATAACGTCGTATTCATTAACACGCCCTCATCTAGTGTGAATAAGGCTAAAATCATCGCTAATGTTGCGCCAGTTGAGGATAAGACGGCTATTTACGTTTTGGCCAAGAAAGCGAACGCTTTGGACGTAAGCGCTGAGGTCGCTACACCAGCGCCAATCGTCAACAAGCCAGAAGTGTTCTTTATTAAGTACAAAACACCGGAGGAAGCGGTGCATGCGCAACACACCATTCAAGGTTAGTGACAATTTGACAACATTTGAGGAATTGAATGGTTTAAAACTCTTTAATCCTCACTTTAGCTCAATTTGATGCTTTGGGCGGTTCCAACCACCTCTCCAATGAAGGCTCTATTCCAGTATCGTCCGTCATTGGCAGTTTGGGAGGCTCAGTTGGCAGTGGGGATGATCATATTGAGGACTCACATATAGTGAATTCTGGACCATCCATTACCGTGAGCTCCAGTGACTCAAGCAACGGTGCGATTCAGAATTATTTGCCACCAAATCACAAGTAAAACGTGAATTCGTATTGTGCAAGCTCCATAGATATGAATGAAGGTTTAAGTTTGCATGAACTTCAAAGAGGGTTTGTTGCGGCTAACTGAAGCGCTCTTTTAATTTACATTTTGAACCTTAGACGAAGTTAGTCTCATATATTTAATAAAAGTATTACCATTTTTATAATTTTTAATATTTTAGTTCGAACGCTGAACAATAAAAAAGTTATTAAAAAAAAAACTCTTTGTAATTAATTGCGAATAGAAGGTATTAGTACGTCTCCTTCCATTTCTACTATAAGCGTTACATAAAACGAATTATAAAAGAAAGAGGTCTAATAAACCATAATTAGTCTTGAAAACCTGTAAGGCTTAAAAAATTGTGTTGAAACTATAAACATAAAACCCTGCTTTCCCATAGAAATATAAACTCATAAAAAGAAAACCACCAAAAGAAAGAAAAGAAATCTAATGCTGGAGAAAAGATCAGAAAATGTGACTACATTCACCGACTAAAAAAAATACTCAGACTCTGAAACTATCATCACGGTACCAGCTGGAGGTAGTGCAGGTATAGGGCAGACTAATGAATGACTAAACGATGATGAATTTCACTTCACTTGAGCCATCTCGGTAAAAGAAAGACCTTCATTTTTCACAAAGCATGCTATTGTATGACTTCGTTGTGATTCAATTCACAGAAATAGTGGAACGCATAACACAATTACAGGATCTCTACCGTATGATCAATGGTAGACCCAACAAGAACGACTTGATATCAAAATGAAAGCAAACTCAAACTCAAATTTGGTCAAAATTGGTTATTTTTTGTTATGCAGATTGTTTTATGCTCTTTGTTACGTGAACCAAATGAAGAAGTTAAACATGATGGTAATGGCATTTCCTGTCTCATTTCGAAAGAAATAAGGGCCGCTATGCCGACATATCACAATCCGCACCAAACGGTCAATTTTTGGGGTTTCATGAACGATACGAAGATTTGATTCATTCTAATAGCGACAATTTTGTTTGTAGACGAAGCCATTAAGCTAGAAATGTGCCTCATCTGAGAAGATGAAAGTTTTGTTAACGTTTATTTCGAGAACGTGATTTTGGTAACAATCTTGGCCAATATTCAAACACATACCATTATGAAACATGACAAGATGAAATGGTAAACTTCACTGAACGCACTGACGAAATTTGAGTCATGAGTCGTCAAAATTTCATCATCCCTGTTGTTAGACGCTGTATATAAATTTTCTAACTACCACTATATATAGGTCTACTAAAAATTTCCGATAGATAATTTTAGTTATTTGTATCTCGCGTTATACTCCATGTAAGATGGGGTTTCGTTATATGTCATTAGAAAAACAAGATGTCATACTAAAAACTTCTCAGACGGTTTTGCGAGTAAGAGTTTTGTTCGATCACGCGAAAATATTGTACACGAGAAAAATAAAATACCAGTTGGAGACATACAAGGTGCGTTCCAAAGTAAACAGGAATTTTTGAATCCAGCGCCCCCTGGTGGCGTCATCTATATGTCGACTGATGCGTTAGAATCTGCTAACTTTATTGTTTGTTCAGTGGGAATTTCATGACATGTCATCATTTGGAAGTGAAATTATTGCGTTTTAAGTGTCAGTATGTTTGTGAATCGGTGAGAAAATGAGCTTCGAACAAAGAGGCAACATTAAATTTTGTTTTAAAATTGGTGAAACTTTTATCGAAAGATTTCTCTTGATGAAACAAGTTTATGGCCATGATTGCCTATCCCGTAGCAGAGTACACAAGTGGTTTCAACGTTTTCAAACTGGTCGTTAGGACATAAATGACGATCAACATGTATGCCAATCAAAATCCGGGATCACCGGAAATTCCATCGAAACTATGCGTGAATTTATCAAAAGTCAACCGAAATCATCATTGAAATTCATGGAAATAGAATTGAACATCTCCAAAACATCGATTTATCGCATTTGGCCCGAACTTTTGAGCTCACGAAAGGTGTGTGCACGGTTTGTTCCGCACGAATTGACTGACGACCAAAAACTGCTCAGAATCCAACATTCGATCGACGCTTGTGGCCGATTATTTCACCAAAGATCACATTTTATCCACTCCCCGTATTCAAATTCCTTTTCGCAAAAATGTATATGCTCATGAAAGGAAAGCGTTATGCAGACGTAGAGGCCATTCAAAAGGCTTGCACCGGCATTCTGGCGGCCATACCGGCCAACAAGCTAAAACACTCGTTCGTTATGATTTTGGACAGTGCAAAAAGCTGTATTGAAACAGAAGAAGATTATTTTGAATAAAATAAATTGATATTGCCGAAAAAAACAAATGGAGATGTTCAAAACAAATGGTTTTTTTTTAAGTCCTGTTTACTTTGGAGCGCACCTTGTAAATAAGCTCGATGGATGGATGTCACATGAGTTAACACAAACTTCATGGGTATTTTAAGGTGGATGATGGTGAAAAATTGCGGCAATCCTTGTGGTCGAATCGCTACGAAACACCGAAAATAGTGGCCACGGCAGGATTGACAGTCAGGAAGGTTTTGCTATGTGTTTGGTGGGATTGGCAGGAAATCACCTACTAGAAGCAGCTCCGCTACGACTCAACTGTTAATTCGGATCTGTACTATCAGCAATTGGACTTTATAAAGAAATAAAAATTATAAAGCGATGTATTTTTAAAATAAAACGGATTATTCTAACTACGAATAAACTAAACCTTTAACTTACTAAAAAAAAAAATAGTGGATTTATTTTTACTGGACATATTAGAGTTTTCGAAGTTCGGAGCCATCGTCAGGTACTACTGCTTATACCCATCTATGAAATAGGTCTTGATCAGCGCTCATGATACTTGTTTAGGCATTCCACTTCAAAATTAAACATAAAAGAATCTGCAGAGAGCAATGCTAAGCAAAAACCAATGAAACAAAATCGCTTGGAATTCGTATTTCACAACTTTAATGACATGCCAGGAAAATATTGTTAAATTTCAAGCGTATGTCTAATGAATTTTGAAATAAAAATTGAAATTACAATAATTCGAGCATAACTCATATATTTTATTTCGACTTTTAAAGTTAAGTAGTAGCAATATTAAAACAAGAGCCTAAAATCGCATGCATATACCAAATAACAACAACAAAACTGAATTTTGACAATTCACAATTCAAGGTCAATGCAGCAACATAAAAATTCCAAACTCAAATTAAATATTTAAACAAAATATTAAAATCTCTAAATAAAGACTTATTAAAAGGCAAAATAGAAAACAAAACAAAAAAACAACTAAACAACAAAAGCAATGACACCGCCGACAATGCTAATCAAAACGAAGAAAAAAGTCAAAAGATTCCTAATTAAAAAGCAACAAGTCGGACCTTAGGTGATTAACGCAAAGCGAGGCGCCAAATTTATTAGCCATTAAGTGTTGGATCAAATTACGCACTCCAAGATAGGCTCACGCACAAATATCTATATCTAAGCATACGCCACTAATATTCATAAAAATAGGTGAAAATCAATAACACCAAATGGTTGTAATAAAAATATACATAAGACTATAAACTGCTAAATTAATAATTTTCTTAAAATAACTCGAAGAATTCATACATAAATGATGAGGGGCTGAAACTAACCACAAACGCACTGGAATGTCGCACAGCGAAATAACAAACGATCAGCCAGAATTCGACCACGAAGATCCTATCACAGATATATTCACACTTTAACTCATTTACAATGCGGCTTATATACACATACACACACCCACATAAACAACATTACCATATTCGTACGCCAATGAACTCACTGATCGTTATCTGTTGACATCTGCGACAAGACGACAGAGAAAAAATAAAAATTTAAATATAATAGTTAGTATACGCAATAAAAAATACGAACACGCCGTTAGGTTGAGGAAGGCGCCGATGATACGATAATAATAATAATATAATAATGCTAAATATATTTTGCAATGCTAGAATGACGAAATCCTACTCCGCAAACAACTGAAAACCAGTCTTCTTTCGGCTGCCGACAAGATCAGCACAGCGGTGGCGATCGTCGAGATCTTCAGGCGATGCAAAATTGGCAATAAAAGCCGAAGAGATTTCTAATATTGTCAGCACCAATAAAAAATTACATAAATTTACGCTGTTTACTGGCTAACGAAAGAGGCCAGCCACCACAACGAACGATACTCGTGAAACTGTGCAGAATGGAATCAGCAGTGGTCGGTCATTATGATTTCCTAATTGAACATTATCATTTGTTAAATTTGACAATCGTAAATAAAATGCGACTAATATCTGAATTAAAGTCTTGCTGATACGATCTTTGATTGGCAGTGAGAGCGTCACCGGTCGGCAATGAATTGTGATGGCAATGAAAACAGTGGGATCCTTTATAGAAAGATGTTTGAAAATAAAATAATTAAAAAAAGAAAAAATTAAGCAGTAAATATTATCGCATGAAGTTCTCAAGGTGTAGGAATTAATAAAAAATCACTGGGAATAATTTAAAAATGAGAGCCGTAAACCGATCGGGCAACCTTATTCCTACAAGTTACTTTAGACATATCACCATTATTATTACCTTTTGAACAATCATTAATCGTGTAGCCTTTTAAATATCCAACAGGGATCTTATCCTTTGGCTTAGAGATCAAATATCTTCATCTCACTTTGGATACCACTCTTCGCTGGATGGAACTTGTGAATCTAACCATTCCCAAACGCCACAAAAGCACTGGAAAATCCTGGTGCTATAAGCCAGGGATTATCAGTTGGTATGGAGCAGTGACGTTGACTTCAACTATCGAAACTGCAAAGACTTGCCTGCGTCTTTGCATCGCTTACAGCCGCACTAAGGGTCAGGCCATCACCCAGTTTTCAATCAAACAGCTAAAAATGTTGAAATGATATCAGAATAATGCGGCAGAGTGCGAGTATGTACGAAAGCCGCGAAGCTGGCCTCTAATGCACCTGCATGACATTCCAGAGCCAAGCAGCAATCAAGGCAGTAACCTCGTATCATATATCGGCCAGAAGTGTCTGGGGGAGCAGGGCTTCAATGGAAAGTGTTACCAGAAGCAACCAACTTCACTTCTACTGGGTGCGGGGCCATAAAGTCATCGAGAGCAATGAAATTGTGGACGAGATTGCCAAGAATGGTGTACGGCTAACATCCCAAAACGTAATAAAATCAAAACCCGATGAAACGATCTACCTAGGTAGAAAACTGCAATAGACGTGTGCAAAACAATATATCGAAAGTACACAAAATTATTATTGCCACTCGATAGAAGAGATCCTACAGATATGATGGGAATACTAACTGGTCACTGTCTGGTGGGTGGAGCAGAATGGGGCTAACATAAGGAGAAGATTGCGCAAAAAGTCTAGAGCGGGGCATCTAGTGTCTCCACTAGATACACCGGAGGAGGTATCGATATTGAGGTTGCAGAGTATGTTAAAAACCATTTGGTATCGCAAAGTACCAACTGAAACTATGCATGCTTATTGGCTTACCAGATTAACCTAAACTAACCTAATATGACAGAGGAAAAGTAATCTTGTCTCAGCAAATGAAGGTCTTAAGTGCTCTTCTCCCGAGGGACAGTGTTACCAAAACGGTAAAGTTCAAAAAGAAGCTTAAAGATACCCGTGACTCACTACAAAAGCATATCACTACACAGTGACGGCTCGAAATCGTCGGAAGGCATTGTTGCAGGTGTTGCAAGACCGCGTACCAAGCTTTCTATACCTATACCTAAAATTCCAGTGAAAATATCGCCGTACTTAGCAAAATCAAGCGGCACTTAAGGGGACATACCAGTGCAACTCATGAAAATTAGGTGAAGTTCTTTGGACATAATAAGGTATATTTTCAGCTAGATTTTAAGATTTTCTTTTACAAAAATGTTGGAAAATAACGGAGTTATGTGCTGTCTTCCGAGGTGCCAACAAAAATATCAAAAATTAACAAAATGTCGTAGTTCTGAAAAAAAAGGTTTTTTATGCAAAAAATTATCGTTTTTTTAATGCCAAATTGACAATTTTCAACCATCAAAAGGATCGTAGGTCATTGTATAGTAAACTTATTAAACAATACTCAGTTGTAATTTGAAGTCGATCAGTAAGTTTTTCGTTGAGTTATGATGTCAGCAATTTTGAAAAATGTTGTTTCGAGAAAAACGCGTTTAAAGTTTCTCTTATATTATACACATATGTATGGTTGTACCTGCGAGCGGTCGCTCTTTAGAACGCTCCCATTTAAAAACTACTCAACTTCCCGATTTCACAGGATATTTTTGGAAATATAAACTATCGAAAACAAAAAAAAAAATATTTTTTTTTTTTTTGAAAGTGTCACACTGTTATACCCCCTTACAGCGATTTCAGCCTAGAGATTAAATTTCTTTTAGCGTAGGAGTGCATAGAACAGCTGAATAGACATTAGTTCGCAACCAAGTGCACCTCATCTGAGTACCATGTACCATACCAGAAGGGAACAGCTGGAACAAACTCGCTGACGAGATTGCTGGCTCTGCAGCTGTTTTTTTCATGATAGGAACGAAACCCTGCATCGTAGTTAGTTTTCATAACATAAAAAGCTGTTTCGCAGGGGAGGGAAAAGTATTGATAACCTCATATTATGCACAATAGACCTTAGATCGCGGTGCAAATCGCAATTTAATTCTTCCCGTCTATTTCTATTATTCTTATTAAAACAGAAGTAGTCTAAACTTTTGGGATACCAAGCATATGTATACTGAGCTAACATTATTCTATCGGAGTATTCGACTTATACAGACATATAAATGTCTTACAATACCGTACACTGCGATTAGAACCAAAAAAATTTAATGTGATTAAAGAGCTTATGAAAATCATTTTATTATCTATGAACCACTGTCCACTAAAGTCCTAATATTTCGGCGAGACAATGAAACAACCAGATCTGACGTAATAAAAATATGATGGTAATGATTTTCGGAGACAAGGCAACAGCAAACGAATGAAGTAGATAACTATTATCTATGATAATAAGTCTTAACGCTTTTTCATGCGACCGCTCAATTTACAAATCAATAATCAGATCCCAACATTAGTCAAATAATCAATCAAAGAGTGTGTGAGTGGCCCTGCCACGCACCCGATCAACTTGTAACGGTGACCATAAAAAAAAAAATAAAATAAAAATGTAAATTAGATGCGAGCACATGATGAATAGCGAACTGCGCATATGTAGGTAGGCAACTGCTCAGTGGCGGCAACTTCAAACGCCTAAGTGGGTTAATTCTCTAGTCCAATTAGTTGTAAATGATGTGTCAAATTGTTGATCGTAAAAATTCAACACATTCACACTCGACGTTAGAAATATTTATATACACAAATGAGATTAGTAATATGGGGAGCATATATCCTTTGAACAATAACCCGCACAATAATAGCCGAAATAGTCGCTCTAAAAATACATTCTTTGTTGAACTGAGATGCCGCACAAGTCAAACGGCCATAAATATATACAGACCTTATAAATACATATAGAGTACGTTTATATGTGTATCTGCACTTGATATAGTAGTATAGCAGTAGCTCGCATAATTATGCAAATATCTCTAAGGCATTTCAAATTCAATGGGCAACAAACAAGCTTGGCGACCCAGTTCTTCACTTCACGATCATAAAATTACTTAATTTAAGATGGCGTTGACCACCCATTAGCAGTCGCTGATATGTTTGCTCTCATGCATATGTATACAAACATATACACTTGAGTGCTTAAAAGTAGTCAAGAAGTACTCGTTGACATGTTAATACGGATTATTAGCAGTTGGCCAACAAAATGCTTCAGATTATTTTAAAATAGAAATATAGTACTTGTACGAGCTGATATTTGCATTTTACCTAACTAGAAGTATGTATATGTACGTATGCGAGTATTCAGTATATAAGCAATAATTGGCGGTCATCTAATGCCCATCATTTATGATAAAAATGCACTGAACGGTGAAAAGCAAGTAAGGCATAGACAATTTTCAATTCTTAGGTGTTTTATACATTTTTTTGAAATTTTTATGAAACTTAAATTTGGCCAGGTAGTAGAAATGAAAGAAATGCTCTTCTACTTTCCGATGACGATCGATCGACTGGGAAATATAATTAGATTAATTTCTCTACCGAAATATACTTTTCCAATTGAATTCTAATGCAACTCTATACAAAGGTTATAATTTGAATTTATAAATATTATTCAATTAATTAGAAATTTATACAACCAGTCTCAAATAGAGTTCTAATTTATCTCTCGACTAGGAAAAACTTTTCATTTCTAAATATTTAAAAGCACTAAGTCTGCTCAGAAACTAACGGGTCTTGTGTTTAAATGTGTAGTTTTCAACGGAATTTATCTAGATCGGAGCATACTCTTGTAGAACCTCCGGAAGTGATCTAGTAACATTACTAAAAAATTATCCAGCCTGCAGAATGCCAGTAAAAGCATAACACCAGGAAATGGTGAACCCGATTCCCCAATCGGTCACAAAGGAGTGAACGTTCCATTGTCCGATCATGAAAGAGGTTCGAATTGCAAATACTCGTCTGAAGAACAACAAAGCGGCGGCGAAGAACTGATACAAAGCTCACATCAGCTTCTTTGTAGAACATGGTCAGACGAAAGTATGCCCGTCGATTGGAATTTAAGTGTGCTCTGCCAATTCACAAAAATAAAGACGCCACAATCTGTGCAAACTACTGTGGAATAAGCATCCGTAAAATCGCATACTCGTATAAGGTTCTATCAAGCCTACTGTGTGAAAGATTAAAGCCCACCGTCAACAAACTCATTTGATCTTTTCAGTGTTGGTTTAGACCTGGCAAATCTGACCAGATACTCACCATGCGCCAAATATTGGAAAAAACCAGTGAAAAGAGCATTTACACACACCACCTGCTGCTGACAGAACAAAAATCAGCTGCTTTTATGCTGCCTGTCTAATTTTGGTATCCCCGGAAAACTAATACGGCTGTGGAAACTGACGTTGATCAAAACCAAAAGTTTCGTCAAATGAGGTTTCAGACCCTATCGTACGACTTCTTCAATCTACTGCTGGAGAAAATAATTCGAACTGCAGACAATATTTTAACGGGGTTTTCAATAAGAACGCAACAAAAAAAAAAAAAATGAAATTCCTGTGGAAGTACATTCGATGTCATTTTGTACGGAACTCGATATCTTTTGCATGACCACCATCAGCCGCTAATACTGCAATTTCACGTTCGATATTCGTACGACGTTTATCAATCATTGCTGATTGACTGGGCTATTTCGTGAGATAATACGTTTTTTTGGTTTTCAATAAATCGATTGTTACATTCACTGTGTGGCTTAAGGCGCCGTCCTACTGGAACCACATATTGTCCAAATCAATATCATCCAATTCGGGCCAAAAATATTCGGTTAGCAATGAGCGGTAGGGATATTTGAAGAAACTTTTGTAGCACTCTTATTGAAAAATCCGCTCTTAAATTTGACCCTAGTTTTGGTAGTAAATTTTAATCATTTCGATCAAATATCTTTCCATGATGAAATGGCAAACCTTAATTCAGAGTAATGTCTAAAGAGCAGGGAAAAATATGGCGTCGTTTGCTGTCTCTCTATCGGTCTACTTTTGAATAACCCGTTATAAAAGTGTCAAGACTGGAGAAGGAAGCGAAGCATATGGATCTGGTAGTGAACGAGGGCAAGACGAAATATCTCCTGTCATCAAACAAACAGTCGTCGCGACTATGTTTTAGTTGAGAATTCATGAATAAATTTATTAATCCATTTCTTTTAACAAACGAAAATCGCCAGCTCATAAAAACACTTCTAAACCAGCGGCTGTTACAGACAAAGTAAGCAATAAATGCGGCTTAAAATAGTATGCCACTTCATGGACGTATATAGCACATATAAAAAAAATAAAAATAAATTCTGACAATTGGACTTTCTAAACTCACGTAATTTTAATTTGAAAATTTCCATTTCTTTAGAACGCCGTATCGTATTACACTTATAGTAATCCGGCACGCCTGAGCAGCTCTTTGGGAAAAAATTAACTTGAGCAAAATTTCGGATCGATATCTCAAAAACGGAGAACCTATAGGGTTCGGGTATATGCGGACAGACATGGCTAAATCCACTCAGATCTTTATTGTATCTAGATTTTCTTTTCTCAAATGTCAACGGACATGTTCCCTCAATCAAAATTGATTCATGCTTAAGGGGTTAGGTGGGTTTGCAAATTTAAAAAAATCATCTTTTTTTGTTTACCCTATTAAATTCTTCAATACATCTAGAATATTGTCCTGAATTTTCAAGTTGATCCGAGTAATAATTTCGGAGATACAGCCTTGAGAATTGGTGCGCTCGAGGCTAACTAGGCTAAATGCGCCGTCTTCAAACTCTCGGTAACTGTGTTTTTGAAGTCGGTGGATACAATTTCTCGAAAAGTTATGGACCGATTTATTGAATTGTGTTCACATCTTTAAAATAACATTATCTAGTTACTGAACGAAAGATTTTTTTGTTTCAGTACAACTCATTTCTGACCAATAAATGGCCAAAAATGTGTGCAAAAAATTAGAATTTTTGTTCAAAGTCTGAGAAAAGCAGGAAAATTTTAATACTTTTTTATTTGATTCGTTCAAAAACGAGTTTTATATATGTATTAACGAAATATTTTTAGTTTTTTTAATTTAATAATAAGTTATACTGTCCACGGCGAAAGCACTTTTTTGTGAGACACCCAGAGAGATGACGTCTCAACGGCTGAATTTACAACATTTTTATATCAAAATTTCTGAAAACATTGCTCAAATATGTACCTTAGATATGCCATAGTATATTTTTCAAATATATGATTGCTAATATTAAAAATAAACCATAAAAATACCTTTTTTAAACTTCTGAAACCCACCTAACCCCTTAAAAGACTAACGATTCACGGTTATAAATATACTGATTTGGGGTTGTAGTAATGTTGGAAATGGACTCACAAATGGATAGTAATCGATTGTAAATTTTGGTCATAATGCTTTCCTACTTACCTAGAAAGAAAAAGAAAACGATACAAAATAAGAAAATAATACAAAAAAGAAAATATTGTCTAACATTTTTTCTAAAATATAGAAGTACAAATTTTTCACCAATACTTTTTTGAACATAACTTAAAAATTATGTAAATATCGTTTATTATACCACGAATTACCCAAATAAACGCTATGAAACACCCGTTATATTAATAATTTAACTGCTTACATATTCATAACCGAATGCCAACTCATGAAGGCCAAATCATAGGTATTCCCCAAATTAAAAAATTAAGAATAACAAAATTTTTTATGCAAAATACTCAGACTCTGAATAAATTACCCAGATAAATTCGGTGTTTTTGGTATATTTTATTACATCAAAACAAAAACTTAAATTGGCAAATTTGAAGATTTGAAGATTTGTATACTTTGAGATAAGAAATTAAATAAGAAGATTACAACAACAGTAACATCCGAAATATAATCTAATAATACAGATCTCAGTTAGGCGTTTAAGTTTTATTTTTCTCCATTAGCTAGACTAATTTGTATAATGGCTAAATTATGCAAAACTTAGTCATACAACACAAAATAAAAGAAAAAAATAAAAGCAAATAACTCATCAAAGTAAAACCGTAAAACAAAGCGAAATCTTACAAGATTGATAAACACACAAGGGAGAGAGAGAGGGAGCACAGATATTTGAGGCGAATCGGCACACGAAAAGAACTCGTACACTCGGCTCTTCGACAAAGCGCATACGCTTACGTCCACCGCACTTTTAGCGCTAACATTTGTCATTCGGAAGTTAGTTGTATGAAAAAAAGAAGAGATCTGAAGTAATTTTTATGCAAAATTATTCTATGTGACTACAATTAAAAGCACATCGCGATGATGTGTTAATAAACTTGAATAAATCATTATCAATGAAGTCTAATTTATAAGACACAAATCTACTTATGTATATGCATTACCAACTATTGGGTGAGAAGCACTTTTATGGCTTCCGATCTGATTTTATAGGTAAAACACAATGCTTTCATCGTTCGCCGAATCTGCCTACGATTGTTGTATGGGTTGATTGAAATAAAATTCGCAAGGTTTACGAACCAAGTTCAAGGTCAATCACATTCCAGTGCTTAGAATAACTAAAGAATCTTAGTAACGATATTCTCTGAAAGGTTATTGTATTTCGTATTTTGATGTATAATTCAATACTTGAAAAGATACTTTAGAGGTAGGCATCTAACACAAGGCCCAAAATGAAACAGCAAAGTAGTAATTGAATGAAATGAGCTTGAATACCAATCCTTAATCACCATAAACTAACTCTGGTTACTGGTGATAAAAAGTGGATCACTTATGATAATGTCGAAATCGAAAATGGTCGTGGTCGAATGCTTATGAGCCAGCGTACACGATACCTAAGCCAGAGTTGACTATCAAAAAAGTCAACTCAGCGAAACTGTTGATTCGGACCTGTAATGCCACCATACATCGCCTATAAGCGGCCAGGAGAGGAATTGTAGGACAGGCCACACGTATTGATAGTCAATTGCCAAAAACTCCGAGTTTGTTTTGGAGTTTTTTATTCATGCACTTAATAGTCCAGACCTCCCAACTATTTGCAAATAGAGACGAGGGCATCTATGAAAGTGACATAATAATAACGGGACCCCCGATAGCGACAGCAAACGACGCTATATTTTTTCCGGTCTTTTGAAATTATTAAAATTTACTACCGCAATTCTGAGTCAGTGGCGTCAAACTTTTCAATCCACAGACACAGTGCAAAATTCTCCCGTACAATTTAGACGAAGAAGTGCCCATAGTGTCGAGAATATTGATGCCTCTAGTGCATCAATTGCGGAAGATCCAAAACAGCCACGTCGTTTTCTGTGACGTTGTAGTAGCAAACTTTGTGAAAAGATCTTGGCCTACATCCCTACAAGACAGAATTGATACAAGATCTGAAGCCGCTTGAGCACCAGAATTGTCGTGTGTTCATGAATGCTGAGCAACAACTATAAAAATCATATTCAGCGATCAGGCTCATTTCAATGTGCGTTATTGGTCAGGCAGAAATCTACACGTACTGTATGAGTCACCATTGAATCCCGAAAAAATTACGGTTTGGTGCGGTTAATAGGTCGGCGGAGTCTTTGGACCGTGATGATCAAGACCAGCACGTTACTGTGAATGGGAATCGCTACCGCTACTGAATTGCATGATATATACTTGAACAATATGTGGTTCCAACAAGAGGGCGCCACAAGTCACACAGCGAATGTCACAATCTATTTATTGAAAACCAAGTTTGGTCAATTGGCCGTCTCGGTCGTGCGATTTGACGCCCTCAGACCATTTCCTGAGGCGCTACGTCAAGTCTATGGTCTATGCCAACAAGCCAGCGCACTAATAAATTTCGTACGAATATCGAACGTCAAATTGCTCCAGTATCGATAGCGATTTATGCTTGAAAGCCGTCGAAAATTGGGTTCAGCGTCTGGTGGTGGTCATGCAAAAGAAATCGAGTTCTATACGTAATGGCATAGAATGTCCTTTCACAGGAATAAATAATTTCATTGATATCCCAAATCGTTTTTGTTTTATTTAAAAAAAAGTTTAGCTAACCTTTGAAAACCCCTTAACATTACATTAGACCCCACTTAAAGCGTATGATACGTTCTACATGTAAATAGAAAGGGTAGGGGAAGATGGATATAAAACTGATAATGTAGTATGAATTTCCTTCTGCGTTCCTTTAGAAGTTCTTGATAATTGGATAAAGAATCTAACTAATCCAGGAACAGCATTTCAGAAAAAGTTCACAAACTGCTTGTTTATTTCTTTATATTGTAGTTATAATAAATTTTCTTAGTTAATGCTTTTCTTCTAAATTTATTTTTTCAAGCTATTTGGAGATAACGAAAACATCAAAAACAATATACAAAATAATTTTAGATGACCGTAAATTGAAGTTTTTTGTAATAACAGGCACTCTAAAATGTCAACTGCCCGGGTATCATCCTCGAATATTTGTGTACGAGAAAGCTCTGTACAAAGTGAGTGATCATTTTTAATCAAAAACAAGTAAGGAAGGGCTAAGTTCGGGTGTCACCGAACATTTTATACTCTCGCATCAAATACCGTATTTGTGTAAAGTTTTATTCCGCTATCATCATTGGTTCCTCATGTATATATTATACAGAGAAGGCATCAGATGGAATTCAAAATAGCGTTATATTGGAAGAAGGCGTGGTAGTGAAGCGATTTCACCATATTTCGTACATGTCATCAGGGTGTTCAGAAACTATTATGTAACCAATTTCATAGAAATCGGTTGAGTACTTCCTGAGATATGGTTTTTGGTCCATAAGTGGGCGACGCCACGCCCATTTTCAATTTTTAAAGAAAGCCTGGGTGCAGCTTCTTTCTGATATTTCTTCCGTAAAATTTAGTGTTTCTGTCGTTTTTTGTTAGTCGGTTAACGCACTTTTAGTGATTTTCAACATAACCTTTGT
>NW_017537412.1:418991-422491 GCF_001853355.1 Bactrocera latifrons | reverse complement strand
CGAGATATGTACAAAAAACTTAGTAGAGGGCGGGGCCACGCCCACTTTTCCAAAACAATTACGTCCAAATATGTCCCTCCCTAATGCGATCCTTTGTGCCAAATTTCACTTTCATATCTTTATTTATGGCTTAGTTATGATACTTTATAGGTTTTCGGTTTTCGCCATTTTGTGGGCGTGGCAGTGCGCCGATTTTGCCCATCTTCGAACTTAACCTTCTTATGGAGCCAGAAAATACGTGTACCAAGTTTCATGATATCTCAATTTTTACTCAAGTTACAGCTTGCACGGACAGACGAACAGACGGACGGACAGACAGACATGAGGATTTCAACTCTACTCGTCACCCTGATCACTTTGGTATATATAACGCTATATCTGACTCTTTTAGTTTTAGGACTTACAAACAACCGTTATGTCAACAAAACTATAATACTCTCTTTAGCAACTTTGTTTCGAGAGTATAACAACGACGAGTGCGAAGAAAAACGGCAAGGTCATTCCGTCTATACTTTGAAATGTGCGATGACGCCCAGCCTATTTCCTCAGATTTCGAAAGAATGCTTGTTGGGAAGAAATTTGCATCATATGAAGAAGTGATCGCGAAACTAAGCGCTATTTTGAAGCAAAGAATCGTACTTACGCCGAAAAGTTTGAGGGATGTTGATGAGTTGATGAGATACTGAAGGATGTTAAACAAAAAAAAAACAATTTTACCAAAAATAGGTCGGGGACTTTTTAATAGAGCAAAAATTATTTAGACTACTAGGATATGGATATGGATCCAAATCGCCTAGTTTTTTTAGTAACAACCTAGTATTGCAGATTTTATTCTGATAGTTAAAAGGATTCTATGTTTTGATGAATGAACGTCAGCAAAAGTTTGTAACGGTATTAAAAGCATACGAAAGACTAGCTAAGGACCGACAGATACATAGATTTAAATGCAACATGTCTTCAAAATCTGTTCGTCTACATGAAATACAAATTTCAAACAAGCAAAGATATATATCAAAATATGAATTCATCCATCTGTGGCTGTGTAAGATAACAAAAAAAAAAAAACAATTTAACAAAATAAATGTGAGAACTGAATTGCCATTAATTGCCAACCCGTTTAGTACATCACCAACTAATTAATTATTTAGCTGCATTTAGCCGCACAATGGACTGAAGAGTCAAGTCATTTATGGTAAAGTAAAATGATAGATCCAAACAAACTTATGAACATGTGTAAAATGAGAGTGCGAATTTGGAAGGAGCCAGCAAAAGCAGCAAAAACACCAAGCAACTTGCACAACAAGGAAGTACACAACAAAAAAGCCTCAACCCTTATTGATACAATAACAACAATGATGATGTTTAAAACGTTTTGTGCAGCACAACAAGTTGGAATTCGTACGATTTGGCTCATTCACTTGGATTAACTCAATTTTCGTATATGGCAACAAAGAGCAAAGTGTCACACTCTTAATATAAGATCATATGGCAGCAGAAACAATGGTGCTGACAATAACATTAGGCCTAAGAAAAACGAAAAAATACAACAAAAAAACACCAAAAAGTAAATAGGCTTTAATGGACAAATACAGAGACACAAAGTAGCAAATCTGCATATTTTAAATCGGTGCTGTAGAAGCGCACACGATATGCTCATGCTCAATTTATGCAGCAGCCAATGTAAAGGCGAACGAAACGACGACCCCCACTTTGTATATAAACTATGTAGATCAATAGGCCTATATCCAGTGAACCATCTCAGTTCGATATTAAAGCATCAACGCGGTGCGACGCGCCAGATCGAACGAACAAATAAAAATATCGAAACAATTCGAATATTGATAAAATACGAACGCAAACGGTGATACCCAAGTGTTTTGTGAAATATTGAAAAAATTTTATATAAAAAATTAACTTAAATAATTGCAAAAATGCGTCTTCTGATCGTAGCACTCGCACTCTTCGCCGTTAGCGCCATAGCCGTGCCACAATATGGATACGAACCAGCAGGCAGTACCAGTGGATTAACCGCACGCAGCAGCAACGGAGTCCTCGGCGGCAGCGGTGGTGTTGCGTCCGGCATTGGTGGTGGTGCTATTGGTAATGGTAACTCCATTAGCCATGGCAGCGGACGTGGTGGTGATAAATACCTACCACCCGAATCCGAACAACAGGCGCCACTCATCAACAAACAATTCTACACCATTTCGGCACCGGAAGATAATGTCACCAAATCGAAGCATTTGGTTTTGGGCAAACCACAAAAGAATTTCCGTGTGATCTTCATTAAGGCACCCACACCCGATAATGTTAAGTACTCTGCCGAATTCGCGCCACAAGAAGAGAAAACCGTTATCTATGTGTTGCACAAGAAGGGTGAAGATATCGATGCCGCCAACATTGGTACACCAGCACCAACTGTGCCCAGCAAACCAGAGGTATTCTTCATCAAATACAAAACACCCGAGGAGGCACAACAGGCACAGAAGGAAATTCAGGGTAAGTGTTGAGGATCTAAGAGAGCGCGCGCAAAAAATTGTGTCGGACAAAGCTTAAAGGAATTATCACAGCCTATATACCATATATAGCAATATAAGCCGCAAAAGCTCATCTTTAACCAGACTTCCATTGCTTTCTCTCTTCCAGACCAATACGATCAATTGGGCGGCAACAACCAATTCGGTGAAGACACTGCACCCATCACCTCCGTGGTTGGCGCTTTGGACAGCCTTAACCCTGATGGCAGCTACAACTATCGCCAAGTGAACGGCGGCAGTGCCAATTTGGCGGAGCCACAACAGCCACAACAGCCCAGCTCTCAATATTTACCATCTTTCTTGAAAGTTTAATTGGAATTTGATATGAAAATTTACGACCTACTTGGAATTTAGTATTTAGTTAGCAATGTTGATTAATAGTTAAGCGAAATCTGTGACAAGCGTATTCGTTATATGCGCACATTCTTTGTTATATCTGTTTTTATTTTTATTTGTTAAATGTTGTTTTCTTGTTTTAAATAAATTGAAATCGAAATTCATACGAATTGTGTTAGCAACTAAATACATGTTGGGTTTGGGAATATCCCAGAAATATTTGCATATCTCTTTTTCAGATTTCCTAATTAGCTTTGTATTCCCTTTTATGTATGCAATTCTGCCAAATTCAGAACCGTATACAGTTACCACTTTTGTTGAATTCCTTTGGCTGAAGGCCAACAAAATTTTATATTTCTATTGATTATTTATAGCCTAGTTTCCAATTCAGCGCTGCTGTTGGAAATACCCAACACTAAAGTTATACTAAAGGTCAATATCAATATCATGAATGTCACTTTAGTGTGTCAAACAGACATCACTTAAAAAAATTCTGGCAATTTTGATAAAATACAATATTAATAGAAAGTTATAAAAAATTTAAATAATAAAAAGAATATTTAGAAACAATTAAGAACAATAAAAAGTTAAAAAAAAATATTTAAAAAGATTGTAATAAAGAAGTAA